>NW_006921732.1:1035945-1077141 GCF_000298275.1 Orycteropus afer afer
GATTTAGAATCATTTCTAATTTTTCATTTATTTTGTCATTTTGTTCTTGTATTTTCTTCCAAAATTCTTCTAGGGTTTTTTCCTGTGTTTTCTTTGGTCTGTCTCTCCATCCTTTGAAGATACCTAAATATAATTCTTTTGAATTCCTTATTAGAGAGTTCCAATGCTGCTTCTTTCTCAGGGATGTGTTCTGGGTCTGTCTCCTGCTCCTTTGTTTCTACCACTTTATCCTGCTTCTTTGTGTGGACTGTGATGGTCTGTTGTCTCCAAGGCATTGTGGCGTTGTTGTATTTAGATCTCTGTGAACTGTTTGTGAAGAGCAGCCACGGGTGATTCAGGCTCTTCTTGGTGGTTTTTTTTTATCATTGGCCCATTGGTGGAGAAGGAGGTACTGGCTCTCGCTCAGTAAGTGATGTTGCCGGAGGTGTGGGTGTAGTTGTGTCTTATGGGGACCGTTGTTGTCTCCCACTTAGACACAAATTACAATTGAATAACCATCAAAAAACTAAAAGCACATGGACAAAAAACATACCATGTAATCACAGAGGAACAGTAACCAAAAAAAGAAAAAAGGGAAAAAGAAGAAAAAACAAGAAAACCTGCAGTATCTGGGGATAGGGCACTAAGAGAAAAGAAGTAGAGAAGGAGAATAATGAAGGAAAAAAAGTGGGAAAAATGCAAAAAGAAAAACAGGGAATGTGTTTAATCATGAGAAAAAAAAGGGGTGGGGGGAACACTTAAATTAAAAAAACAAAAAAACAAAACACTTCAACCAGGAACAGGGAAAAGAAAAAATGCTGAAAACTAGGACCTGGGAGGGGAAGATTAAGAATAATAGTAAAAAGCACCAAAGTATTATTAATAACAGTTGTTTTAAAACAGACAAATACAAGCAAACTAATCACCAGAAAAAAGAAAGCGAAAAAGAAAAAAACAAAACAAAACAAAACAAAACAAAACAAAAAATCAGCGGAGGACAGGGTAGGGCACCCAAGCTCCGTCTGAGCACACAGACTGTGATGGAGTTCCTGTGGGCCCAGAAGGTAGATGGAAGTGGGGGATGGCCACACCTCCATTCACCAAGTGGGCGTGGGGTAGAAGAGTAACAAGAGGAACGTGGTACCTTTTCAGTCTTGCAGGTCTGGAGTGTCCTTGGGGTTGCTGGAAAGCAGAACATGTTCTTAAGCCCCAGGAATCTGAGAGAGCATTGTCTCTTTAAATAGCTAAAATAGTCAAGCAGCTTTTAAACCTTCATAATTATGGCACTCTCTGGACTGGGAAAATCCACAGCTCAGCCCGCCTTTCTCTTCACCTTCTCTGTTTATTCCCCAGCCACCGTGCACAGTCCTCCGTGCAGTCCCTGGTTAGCAGTGCTGATTTTTAGGTTAATTCTTAGGTCCTACCACCACTTGGGAATCTCCAAGCTGTCAGTGCCATCAGGATCGCTGCCAGACTGCAGCTCTGTATGTCTCCTTTTTTTGGTATTTTCACACAAATTCTTCTGGTAGTTGGGGTTTAGTCCACTTCTATATCCTCCCCTTCAAGGCTCAGGGGTCCAAGATTATCTTCTGTGTCTGTGTTAACTGGTTTCCCTTTTCTTTGTTGAACAGGGTCTGTGCAGTCTTTCTGCCTAGTCTGCCATCTTGCTGGAACTCTGATATTATATTACTGCTGACAGCACTGTACTTCAGGATAGATCTTGAAACATTCGTTGTGATGATAAATAACATGCATTCCTCTTCAATTTGTCATTCCCAGCATAGTAGATCATATAATTGTCTGGATGGAAATGGCCAAAACCAGTCCATTTCAGGTCACTAAATGCCTAGGATATCAATTTTTATACGCTTCATTTCACGTTTGACAACTCAATTTTCCTAGATTCATACTTTGTAAACTCCATGTCCTGATTATTATTGGATGTTTGCAACTGTTTCTTCTCATTTTGAGTCATGCCACATCAGTAAATGGAGGTCCCAAAAGCTTTACTTCATGCATATCATTAAGGGTGACTGTACTTTGAGGAGGTAGCTCTTGCCCAGTTGTATTTTGAGTGCTTCCAACCTGAGAGGCTCATCTTCTGTCACTATATCAGATAATGTTTCAGAGCTATTCATAAAGTTTCCAGTGATATATCAGACAGTGTTTCACTGATCTTCATAAGGATTTTATTGGCCAATTCTTTGAGAAGTGGATGGCCCCTTCCTTCTTTCAAGTCTGTCTTAGTCTGGAAGCTCCAGTGAAACCTGTCCTTCATGGGTGACCCTGCTGGTATTTGAAATACTGGTGGCATAGTCTCCATCTTCACAGCAACATACAGGTTGCCACAGTTTGACAAACTGACAGATGAGTGGTGGTACCATAGTTGTTATCATTATTAGATTCTTATTGTGTTAAATTCTCTATATATTACATATTTTACATTTATTTTTTTCATTTATTCTTTACATATAACCCTTTGAAGTAGGTATTATAATTTCAGTTTACCAAGAGATTTAGTTAAGGTCACTCAGGGAAGAGTTTCTTTAAGTGGAAAGTGTTCTCCCTCTGCACTCAGGGACAGTGACTGCAGCCTCAAAGACAATGGCGATGGCTCTAATCAGACCTTAAAGGTGTGGGGGCAAGTTTGCAGTGAATATGTTGGCACTAAAGAAACTTGTTGTTGTTGTATTTATGTGCCGTCGAGTTGGACCGACTCATAGCAACCCCTCCTTGGGTTTCCGAGGCAGTATCACTACGGAAGTAGATTGCTTGATCTTGCTTCTGAGGAGTGGCTGGTGGGTTTGAACCGCCAGCCTTCTGGTTAGAAGTCAAGTGCCTTAGGCACTACGCTACTAGAGCTCCTACGATAGAAACTAGGTGATGGCTATCTCCAGGGATCTTGCTTCCGTTACTTTCTCTAGGAAATCTACTTAGAAAATATAGGATCAGCAGGGAGCTTGTCAGTATTCTCCTGAGACCATTTAACTCTTTGGTACAGGACTAAATTCTATTCTAAGCGCTGGTGGGAGGCATAGTCAAATACCTAGAATTTCCCTGTTTACATAGTTCCACCTGTATATCTACTAGTTAACTCCATAATTGAATTAGACATGTGAATATCTTAAAAAATAAAATTTTATGTACAGAGAAGAACTAACATAGTAGGCCTGACTGATATTCTTTTGAATGATCTACTTACAAGGTTGGTCTTTGGCTGGCATTTAGGAACTTGGGATGTTTAGATGGTCCCCAAGATTCTCAGAACTCATGAGAGGCTCGCTGTACATAAACTGTTTATGCAAAGAATATACTTTAAGATGAACAACTGCTTTACTTCTAGGAGTTTGAAATTTTGTCCATGTCAGGCAGAGGGGACCTATGGGATTAGCCCCCAATAAAAACCCTGAGGACTGAGTTCCTAATAAGCTTCCCTGGTTGGTAACATCTCACACATGTTGTCATAACTCACTGCTAGGGGAATAAAGCGCAGTCTGTATGACTCCACTAGGAGAGAACCCGTGGAAGCTTCTGCCTGATTTTCTTCTGACTTCTCTCTAGGCACTTTTCCCTTTGCTGGTTTTCTTTGTATCCTTTCATACAGACGTGAGTACTACTATATGCTGAGTCCTATGAGTCCTCTTGGCATTTGGCTGCTAACCAAAAGGTCAGTGGTTTGAACCCACCAGTCACTCTGTGGAAGAAAGATGGGGTTGTCTGCGTCCATAAGAATTTGTAGCATTGGAAACCCAACGGGGGTCACTATGAATTGGAATTGACTCGATGGCAGTAAATTTTTTTTCCTAATGAGTCCTCTTAGGGAATCATTAAATCTGGAGGAGGTCTTGGGGAGCCTGACACATGGATGAGAAAGCTTTCTTTTTAGGATAAAGAGCATGAGTTTTGGAGATTCAAATCCCAATTCTGTCACTTACTAGGTATGTGACCCTGGAGACATTACTTAATGTCTCTTAGTCCCAGTTGTCTTACCTATAAAATGGGACTAATCTATACTTTAGGATTTATACATAGATTAAATGAGAGAATACTTTCTGAAGTGCCTGGCACAGGGCCTAGCACAGAGTAGGACACTTCAATCCTCTTTTTTGACTGAAAGCTGGAAAAGGCTACCAAATCATCCACAAAAACTTCAAACAAAACATTGACATCAGAGATCTGTCCACTCTTGGAAGGCTCAGACCAATTCATCTTGAAACTAAACAGAAAACTGTAGTGACACATTTCACCAAAAATCTCTCTGGAATTTGGTCACATTTCCACACAACCCCAACTGATCACTATGCTGTGTGGAAACTGTAACCTGGACAGAGGAGGAAAGAGTATGTTTCTAAACGGAAACTGAGCCAGTGTGGGTTTCATCTTACATAATGCCTTGCCCCAGGGCATGTCCAGTTGGTGAACTGTGTGATTCTTCCCAGTACAAGGTCTTCACATCTTAAAGCTTCATCTATCCCAAGTACCCTATTGTGTGCCATGTCCTAAGCCCTCATATCACTTAATTCTTATAACCACCATGTAGATAACTATTATTATCTATCTGCCTTTTACAGGTGAAGGAAGGAGTTTAGAGAGGTTTAAGTGACTTGCTTAAGGTCCATGTGATGACTTTTTTTTTTTTATCATACTGTCTCCCTGACATTGTCAATGCTTAGAACACATTTTTCCTGCACTA
This sequence comes from Orycteropus afer afer, assembly GCF_000298275.1. NCBI lineage: Eukaryota > Metazoa > Chordata > Mammalia > Tubulidentata > Orycteropodidae > Orycteropus > Orycteropus afer. The sequence continues at coordinate 1,040,618 of NW_006921732.1, forward strand.
TGAAGACTGCTATAAATAGTGGACATTCCTCCAAGGAAGGGACTGTTATAACACAGGTGACAGAGTGCAGCTCATCCTCATACTAAAAATGAGGAATGTGTCTATAAAACTTATTTTTTTAAATGCCAGAGACAGGTCAGGAGCAATAACTTGCTGGAGATGGATCAAAGAAGCTCAGCTTTACCAACTCAAACAGCATGGCCCTCTGCCGTTTACCAAGTGTTTTCATTATCACTTTTGATCTGATCAGAAAATATTCATGAGGACACATGACACTATCCGTACTTGAAAGATGACGTAATTGCAATAAATCAAAAGGAAAATAATGTGCTCAGTGTAACTCAGCAAACAGGTGGAAGAGCTAGCATTAGAACAAAGATCTATGTAACTTCAAGCATACAGGGGACAAGAGAAGCTATGGAAACACTTAGTAAAATATTTAGTCCAGTTCTTGGTAGTCTTTAAACATAACCATCTCTCCAATCTTCCCCTGCTCTGGCTGCATTTTTATCATCTTATTCTAAGGACTGTAACGTCCCTTAGAATGATTGCTCTTCTGGCTTCAGTCTCTCTCCATGCCAAATCATCTTACCAGACTACCAGTGAGATACAACAGAAAATATCAGCACCCTCATATTTAATCTCCAGTTCTGTTACTTCCTGGTTATGATTCTGATTAAAACATTTTACTTATAGTCTGTGCAGGGATATTTACCTGATGTAATTGATTTTGGACATAGGTTACAAAATTTGCTTCTGAGTTTTAATTTCTTCAACTGAAAAATAAGGACAATACTGAACAATAGGGTTGTTATAAGAAATCAATTATGCTAAGCATTTTTATCACCTAATTAATTCCTTCAATTAGATGATAAAAGTGCCCAGTATAATTGCTTGACACATAGTGGGAACTTAATAAATGGTGGATACCATTATTATTACTTTACAGGTTGTTTGTTCATTCATGTCACTCATTCATGAGATACTTGTGAGTATGTAATAGGTTTCAGGCACTGCTCTAGGTACCTAGTACACAACAATAAACAAGTAAAGTTCCTATCTTCAGAAAGGGGGTACAATAAACAACTAAATATATATAATGTCAGATGGTGACCATTGCAATGGATAAAAATAAAGTAGGGTAAGGGATTACAAGCCTGGCAGGGTAGGGAAGGTACAGACAGAGAGAAGAGAAGAAAAACTATTAATTTATATGAGTTGGTCAGAAAAGGCCTTGATTAAAAAGGCAGAATCTGAGTAGAGACTTGAAGGAAGTAAGAGCATGAACTATTTGGCTAACTATAGGAAGACTATTCTAGTAGAAGAAAGTATGAGTGCAAGGCTCTGAATTGGAAATATGTTTTATGGTGTTTCACAAATAATGAGGATTCCAGGAAAACTGGGAAAAGGGGCATGAGTGCAAGCAGAAAGACCAGTTGGGAAACCATTACAACAATCTGGACAAGAGAGTATATAGTGGTTTGGACTAGGGTTTAGTCATAGAGGTGGGGAGAAGTAGATTTACCGATGAACTGGTTAAGGATCGAAAGAGGGGCCAAGAATAACTCTAAGAGGACATAAATAGATGCTTTACCAAGGAAGACATTCAAGCTGCCAGACACATATGAAGAAATGCTCACAATCATTAGCCATCAGAGAGATGTAAATCAAAACAATGAGGTATCATCTCACCCCAGCAGTAATTGCAAAGTTCAAACAAACAAACAAATAAACAAAAAAACAAAAACCAGAAAGCAACAAATGCAGGCAAGGGTGTGAACACACTAGGACCCTCATATGCTGTTGGTGGGACTGTAAAATGACCCAGGCATTGTGGGAAACAGTATAGTGCTTCCCTAAAAAACTAGAAATAGAAATAATATATGATTCAGCAATCCCACTACTATGTATACATCATAGAGAAATAAAAGCCATGACAAGAATAGATAAATACACACCCATGTTCATTGCAGAAATATTATAATAGCAAAAATGGAAACAACCTAAATGCTCATCAATGGAGGAATGGATCAATAAACTATGGTTACATATACACAATAGAATACCATGCAATGTTAAGGAACAATGATGAATCTATGAAACATAACATGGATGAACTTAGAGGACATTATGCTTAGTGAAATTAGTCAATCACAAAAGGACAAATATTGTGTGACACCACTACTATAAAAAGTCAAGAAATGGGTTTCATTAAAAAAAGGAATATTCTTTGCTGTTACCAAGGGTGTGTAAAGAAGGGAGAATAAACTATTAACTAGAGGGTAGATAACCTATTAATTTTGGGGAAGGGTAAGCTAAAAAAAAAAAGAAAGAAAGAAAAAGGAAAAAAGAAAAAAAGAATGACTAAAGTTTCTGGCCTAATAAACAAGAAAAATGGAGTTGCCATTTAGTGACATGGGGAAGACCAAGGGAAGAGGAGATTTTAAGATGGGTGGGAATCAGTAGCTCAGTTTTGACTGTTTAATTTGAGATGCCTATTACACATAAAGTGGAGATGTTGAGTAGAGAGTTGTATGTATGTCTATATGTCTGGAGTTCAGGTGACAGCTTGGGCTGGAGATATGTATCTGGGAGTTGTAACTGTATGCTATGACATTTAAGGCCATGAGACAGGATGACACTGCCTAGAAAATGAGGCTAGAAAAAGCAGAGAAGTGCCATTTACTGGAAACAAACTATGTGCCAGGCACTGTTCTAATGCTTTGAGGATTAAATAATGACTGTGAATTTGCAAATTATGGAGTAATTATCATATGAAAATTATGAGTAATTATTCTTCCTTTGATGATAACCATGATGATGACCATTTCATTCTCTTGGCTCAAAATCTTTACATGGCAAAAAGCCAAGCTCCTTTGCCTGGTATTCTAGGCTATATACATTCTGCCCCCAATCCTCCTTTAGCCTTTTCTTAGGACTTTACTACACATATCCTGGGAGCTCTGGTAGCGTAGTACCTAAGGCACTTGACTGCTAACCAGAGGGCTGGCAGTTCAAACCCACCAGACACTCCTCGGAAGGAAGACTGGGCAATCTACTTCTGTAATGATACTGCTTTGGAAACCCAAGGAGGGGTTGCTATGAGTCGGGGCTGACTCGATGGCAAAATAACAATACACTTCCTTTGTAATGCCTTCCCTTACCACTGCAAGATGAAATTACCCATCCTTCCAACTGTGGGTATAATTTGTAATGTAATTTTCTTTGTTGTTGTTGTTGTTGTTGTTATGTGCCGTCGAGTCAGCCCTGACTCATAGCGACCCCTCCTTGGGTTTCCGAGGCAGTATCACTACGGAAGTAGGATTGCCCAACCTTCCTTCCGAGGAGTGGCTGGTGGGTTTGAACCGCCAGCTTTCTGGTTAGCAGTCAAGTGCCTTAGCCACTATGCTACCAGAGCTCCCGTAATTTTCTTTAGACGTTTGTTTTCACTAGAAAGTAAACTCTTCAAGGTCGGCAACAATTTCTTTTAAGCCTGTATCACAAGGGCTTGGAATGGAGTGGTATAAAGTGGTTGCTCAGTAAATGTTTTGCTCTGTGAAAGAACTAATAAAATGAATGAAATACAAATGAAACTGATTGTGTTTCCTTTTGGTGAGAAACAGGATATCCTTGTGTCATTGATGAAGTCACACATTATTCAGCAGTAGCTTCTGATACAGACTATCAGTTCATAAGGGTGAGAACTGTGGCATTGTTTTTTAGCACTGTATTTCCAGTGCTTAGCTTGGTGCTTAGTATAAAGAAGTGGATGAGTGAGGTAAATAAATAAAACTCTAATTTTGTAAGACTTTTTCCCCAGTTTATTTAAACAAACCTTTACTAAAGGTCTACTCTCTGAAAAATCCTGCTAGGAATTTGTTTATATTCACTCTCCTGTTCCTTTCAGTATTGAGAAGAGAAAGAAAAAATATGTAAGGGTTATAGTTATGGCATAAAATAACCAGAAAGTGTGTGTGTGTGGGGAAGAACACATTAATTATTTTGCTTTAGAACAGAAAATGTCTGAGTACAGTTTTTATTCCTGAATGCATGCTCTTCTGTTTTTGGGATTCACATGTATAGATCTGGAGGAAGAAATGTTCCTGGGGTAAAAATAGAGCTGTGATTACATTAGACAAAGGCACACGACATCAGTTCTGAAGCTCCCCTTCCATCCTCCATCCTCTTCCTAATGGAGACACTATTTATATTTTTATAAAGACCTCATTTTCCAGTTGCAAGTGGAGCTTCTCTGAGTTACATGGATAACCAAAACCACTGAGCTAATTCCAACTCACAGGGACTCCCATAGGATTTCCAAGGCTGTAAATCTTAATGGAAGCAGACTGCCTCATCTTTTCCCTGTGGAGTAGCTGGTAGGTTCGAACCATGGACCTTTTGGTTAGTAGCCAAATGCTTTACCCAATATACCACCAGAGCTCCTTAGTGACACGGATAAGACTAGGTAAAAAAAAGGAAAGCAGGAGATGGGAAAGGGAATTGTTGTAGTATAAAGAAATAGGAAGGAGGGAAGGGAGGGGATAAAAGGGATACAATAGGATTGGAAAGAAGGGAGAGTGGGAAAGGAAAGAGGAGAGAAGAGGAAGATGAGAAAGTGGTAGAGAAGAGGAAGGTTGGGGGATATTGACGGCTCTACATCAAGTGGTGCTGGGCAGAGTAAGTCCAGAGAGGAAGTGAGGGAGGGGGCGGCAGCAGCACCTTACTTTGACTTCTAGGTGAGGTGAGTAGTAGTGGGGTCAGTGTCATTCCTCAGCTTTTGGGACTCATCTACCTTACTGCCAGGGCAATGTCTAAGTAAGGCAAATTGACTACTGATGTTCGCATGGCTCTAACAGGTCCAAGAGGTAGAGCTTAATGACCAAAACTCTGGAAATAATTATTACTGCTTCTCCTGACAACTGCTATTATCATAAGGGAAAAAAAGTAGCAGAAACAAATACACAAATAACCCAATGTTCCCAGCAACTCAATCATAAGCTTTTCTGGGGGAAGACCTGTGTCTGCTGCTAGATTGGTTACCCCACTGTGTTCAGTTCAGTGAAATACACACAGTAGACATTTAGTAAATAGTTGAACAGCTGAGAAATCTTAACATGGAGTATTGTTTTGGTTGGCGGGAACAGGGCAGGGGGAGAATGTTTAACAGGTCCTCTGGTGAGAAACTAGTCTGCTTTGTGGAGAAAAGGCTGAGGACACAATAAGACTCCTAGAGTTAAGTCTTAAGTTATTTGTTATTAAAGAGGCAAGGTCTTAAGATGTGCTTTTTAACAGTCTTTAGTTTGGTTGTAATTTAAGATGACTTTTACAAATTAGATCCTAATCCTTGCAGACACAGATGGCTGTTACAGAATAGCCTTGCAAAAACACTAGTCATTCAACTTGAAAGAGAATTCAGAAAGGGATGAAGGGCCATTAAATCTCACCCCACCTCTGGCTCTAGTAGGCCTAATGAGTGCTGGGTGGGCTTTCTGGGTTTAGGTCTGGAATCTGGGTGGGCCTAGAACATCTGCTCTCATTTGAAGCACCACCTAGTTCACTCTGGAACCAGAGATTTAGGGGAGCTGGGGTCACTAACATTAAAAAAATTACAGAGTGTTTACACGTGAAGCACCATTCTGGGAACTACAGGGGAGAGACATGAGCAGGATACAGTCTCTCTCTGTAAACAGTTATATAACAATAGGACAAGTACTAAGTGAAAGGAATGTACAAACTGTAATGGGTACATAGGTGGGGAGCAACTGCTTGGGAGAAGAGGTGGGGATTCACAGGCAGGATGACATTTGAGCTGGGCATTAAAAAGCAAGTTCAAATAGGTCAGGTAAAGTGAAGAGGGGGGATGTTTAAGGAAGAGAGAATGAAGTATATGAAAGTACAGAGGCCTGAGAGTCTTTTGTAACTTTAGTGAATAGTGAATAATCTCATGAGGCTGGAGTTCACATTTACAGGTTATGGAAATAAGTGACAAGAGGCAGGTTATGAAGTTGGAAAGGTAAGTATGGATCAGATTGTAAAGAGTTTTAGAAAGCATGCTAAGGGGCCTGTCCTTATTGTAGGGCAGTAAGGAACTACACAAAGGTCCCTAGGTGGTGCAGACAGTTTATACTTGGCTACTAAAAGGAAGGTTGGTGGTTGTAATCTGCCCAGCTGTGCCATGGAACAAAGGCCTGGTGATCTCCTCTGGAAAGATTACAGCCACTGAAAACCCTATGGGGTGCAGCTCCAGTATGATACACATGGGGTCACCATGAATGGAATCTGACTCTGTGGTAATGACTTTTTGTAGGAACTACTGAAGAGTTTTTAAGCAAGAGAGGAAACAATGAGTGGAGGTTTAGAAAAATTAATCCGTGGTGGATAATTTCAGGTTTTCCAAGGACTACAAATGGTCCTATGATGGATATTGGGGGCTCTTGTTTCTCCTACAGAAGTAAACCCCTGTGGGGGTTTTCTATGGGAAAATCAGTCAAACTTGGTTTAATTGGTCTTGGGATGCAGGTGAAGATAAAAATGGGGTCAAGCATGAAAGGGACATTGGGAGAAGAGACTGTTAACCAGACTGAATAGTTTTCTTTTCAGCAGTATAAAACAAAGGATGAGGGATCTAAATTTTCTCTAAGACTAAGTGACTAATCCTCTATTCCGGGTTAACCCATACTGACACTTAGTCCAGTCTGTACTGATGGGGCTGAACCTAGGGTATGGTCAGTAGAGCTCAAGGCAGGCTATAACAGTCCAAGAATCCTTTGCATTTTACTTCATAGTTCCACTACTTCTTTTCAACAGCAACTTTTCACAGTCTGTATTTTTACCCTGCAGGAAGGTCATTAATACTGATTATAAAATCCACTCTGGTAATTCGATTTAAAAATTAATTTGAAAGAAAATAGTTTAATTTTAAAAGCCAGGAGATTTTCAGCCTCCACTTCTTTTAGTATTTTCATTTTACAGGTCCAGAGAAGGAGTGATTTCAAACCAAGCGTTGTGGAGGGACTAGTTTAGCTTCTACTTTTCATAAGTTCCCCCAAGATGAGATGTTAATCATAGAACATAAAGTATGAAAACCAGGCCAATCTTGAACCTGCTGATAGTGGCTCATTTCTAAATGTTCAAGACATTTAGAGTTCAAATTTGGTGTCAGATTTAGAGTAGTTTCTTACCTGGATATGTAGTCCATAGAGCACATGCATACATGTATTTCTTTGTACATGTTTATGTACTTTATATATGAATAAAAGGGAAGAGCTTGTAGTAGTAGGTGGGGCTACTGAGAGAGGAGCAAATGGCCAGCACCTAGTGTCCACTACAGTTTCCTGGGCTCAGACATAAGTGGCAGGCTCCTCATCCCACCCATAGAAGATATCACTGGTTTCTGGCTCTGTCCTGTAAATCTGACAGTCAATGAAGGGACTAAGATGAGCTTTAACCAAATCCTTGGTTTGGGTGTGGTAGATTAATCTAGACTACTAGAACTCATGCTACTAGATCATAATAGAACCATAGAAGCTTAAGTTTTACTATATACCTTAGAGGTAAGGCAGTCCAAACTCCATTCCATATAAAGCAGGAACACCAGGAATGAATCCCTCTCCTCCTCTTCCTTCCCTCTTTTCCCTCTCTCTGTGTACCAATTATTGCTGAAAAGGGCTCATTCAGTGGTGGTTGGTTATTTCTAATCCTGGGAATTAGAGATTCCCTTGCAATTACAAGATACTCTTTCTTCAGAAAACTTTCCTACATTAGGCTGAAATTTGCCTCCTATAACTTTCAACTCACTGGTCCTAGTTCTGTCCCTGGAGCGTCACAAAGTCAGTTCCTTTTTTACATGACAGGTCTTCAAGCAGTTGAAGACAATAATCATGTCTCCCACAGCCTTTCCTTCTCTAGAGAAAAAGTTCCTCAAATGACATGATTTCTGTTCCCTCATCTTCCTATTAGCTCTGCTCTAGACATGCTCCTGTTCCTTTAGGTGTCCTGTTTCAGCATGGAGCCTAAAGACTCTTTCAGAGATAGTTTATTTGAGTGCAGATTTGATCATTATGTTATTCTCTTATTGTGATTATACAACTAAAAATGCAGCTAGCCTTTTTGTTGGCAGCCACAACACATTATTAATGTGTATTCAGCTTAATTCAATCACACCTCTGCTAAGCATAGTCTTTCCATCCCAAAACCAAGCAACTGATTTTTCTAAGGCTAATGCAGAAATCAGGGGAGCTCTGGTGGCATAGTGCCTAAGGCACTGCTAACCAGAAGGCTGGCGGTTCAAATGCACCAGACACTCCTCGGAAGGAAGATTGGGTAATCAGTCTACTTCCGTAGTGATACTGCCTCGGAAACCCAAGGATGGGTCACTATGAGTAGGATCCAACTCGATGGCAGTGAGTTTGGTTTGGTTTTTTTGAATGCAGAAATCTGTCTGTCCATCTATCTATCTATCTGTCTTTCTATTCCTATAAAATATCTCCAGGTTCAATTTTGTGTACAGTTTTAGCAGTTTAAGGGTTTCTCGAATCCTATTTTTCATAATCCAACAGTCTGATAAAATCTTCATGTCAGATGCTGATAAATAGGGTGAGTAGTAAAACTTTAAATATAGAGCCTCTATATTAAATATAGGTCCTCTCCAAAAGAGGTGGTGTAGCATTTGGCTGCTAACCAAAAGGTTGGCGGTTTGAACACACCAGGTGCTCCACAGAGGAACAATGATTTCTGTTTCCATAATGATTTATAGGCTTGGAAACCCTATGGGGGTCACTATGAGTCAGAATTGACTCAATGGCAGTGAGCTTGGTTTAGCCTGAGGTTCTCTCCAAGAAGCTCTGGTGGTGCAATGGTTAAGCATGTTGATGCCAACCAAAAGGTTGGTGATTTGAACCCACCAGTCGCTCTACAGGAGAAAAGACCTGGCAATCTGCTTCTGCAAAGATTATAGCCTAGGGAAACTTTTGGGACAGTTCTATTCTGTCACAGAGTTGCTATGAGTCGAAATTGATTCGATGGCACACAACAACAACAGGTTCTCTTCAGGGATATAGCAATCTCTTAATACTTTCTGGACACACTATCTCAATGAATCCATTGAACTGTAGATCCATCTCTCTCTACTTTGCCAATATTATGAGACTATCAAATGCCATGCTGAAATAGAAATACTCAGTTAACACAGGTCATCTTTCTTGACTTCCCAGGCTAGTAAGCCCATCAAATAAAAAAATACTCTTGGTTTAGCATGACTTGTTCTTAGTGAACCTAAAATCATTCCCAAATCACCTTTGAAGACTATAGTTCGATCTTGACCAAACAGCATGCAGTTCCCAAGTGAGGTATACAGAGATAAGATCTTGGAAAAGCCTGTTTGAATGCTGACATAGGGGAAACAGTTTGGAAAGAAGGACCTAATACCTAATTTCTTACAGAGACTACTGAGTTTATGTCTTCTTGCTTGGGAAGCCATAATTTCACTAGAGACTGAGGAGAGAATGGTGTACAGAACAAAGAAGCACTGTGGGGGTGCTGTCTTGTAGTAGTCTGCACCAAAGGACTTTCTTTTCTTTTTTTTTTTTTTTTAATTTTATTTTATTTAGATTTGGGTGAAGATTTACAGAGCAAATTCACTCTCGATACATCAGTTCACATATACTTTGTCTCATGTCATTGACCACAGTTTACCACAATGCAACAGCTCCCCTCCAATTTCCTCCCCAAGGTACCACTTCTCAGTGTCCATCCCTCCATACTCTCCTGCCCCCTAAGCTGTCTCCCTGTGCATAAGGTGCCCTTCCTTCTCCCATGATTGTTCTCTCAAGGGCATGTGTCCACTTGAGGTAAATGTTCAACTCACATACCTGTACTTTGCTTGGCTGGAAACCACAGGTGTGGTCTCAATCAAAGGACTTTCTTTTGGATTACTTTGGCAACCCAAATGATGGGATATGTCCCATGTGGGAGAAGGAATGTGGGAACTTACGTCTCTCCTAGGAAAGGTGCTCAGTAACTTGAATTCATCCCACGGAAATCCTTTGGAAGCTACAAAATCAAAGACAATCTGGAGCTTATTGCTGGCCAGGAAACGCCGCTCCAAGAACTCGCCACTGGGGGTTCGGATCCGCAGTTTGCTCACAGGCTCAGCATTTTCTTCTTTTGGCTCTGGAGGCAGGGCCTGCTCCAAGGAAAGCCGGATGGCCTAAGGAGGAGAAAAGCCTGGTGTTAAACTAGAATGGATAGGTCTACAGGGAGTGGGGGAGGGAAAGGCTAGAGAAAAAAGCTGCTGATTCGTATGAACTTGTCAGAAAAGTCACTAGTCTCTATTATTAACCAACCCTAATGTTCAGATGGGAGCTTTGGTAGGGTAGTGCCTAAGGTACTTGACTGCTAACCAGAAGGCTGGCGGTTCAAAACCACCAGCCACTTCTCGGAAGGAAGGTTGGGTAATCTACTTCCATAGTAATACTGCCTCGGAAACCCAAGGAGGGGTTGCTATGAGTTGGGCCCCACTCGATGGCATATAACAACAACAACAACAATGTTCAGACAACAGAATCTTGTGTTTTTCATTTCTTAATATTAGTCCAGTAGGCAGTCAATTAAAGTAAATCTCACCTTGATGACACACATATTATTAAGTGAATAGGTAACTACATAGAAAAGAAAGGTTAATTTAATTGTTTTACTGAAGGGTTTAGATATTTGCGATTGAAGAAATAGGTATCAAATATCCAATTATTTCCTTTCTGTGGTATGAATGAAGGCTATTAGAAACATTTACTAAAGATACACACACATATATACATACACATACATACATGTGTGTGTATGTGCATAACATCCATTTGGGCAACATCTGACCACATATACATTTGTAGTCCCACTCCCATAAAGCCTGTTATATAAAAAATTTGAGGTACATACAAGGTTCAAAATAACAAGCAGGTATTATTTTTGTGATATGTATCTAAACATTATTATTATTATTACATTATTATGTTAAAGGTGCTTTAGTGTATCTGGAAATACTCAATATTTTTTATGGATACGAAGGTACACTATTTACTAAGTACTAAGACAAACATTTGACTAACTTGAATTAGATATAAATCATACCTAATTGTTCCAACTAATGTACAAATTCACCTTACGGACAGACTTAGGAATGGAACTCATATGCAATCTGGGAACTGTCTGTATATAACATGGTGTTCACACAATGTCCAAATCACATAAAGTCCTATTTTACAGAACATACTGTAGACATTACATGATGTATAATTGTATCTATATTTGAGAAAACATGCATTTCCCAAGTAGAAATAATGAAAGAGCCTGTCGAATAAACCAACCCAAACCCACTGCTGTTGAGTTAATTCTGAGTCAGAGAGACCCTACAGGACAGAGTAGAACTGTCTCATTGGGTTTTCAAGGCTGTAAATCTTTACGGAAGCAGACTGCTACACCTTTCTTCTGTGGAGCAGCTGGTGGGTTTGAACAGCTGACTTTTTGGTTAGCAGCCAAGCACTGTGTAACCACTGTGCCACCAGTGTTCCTGTTTACAGAATACTGTAAAATATATTAGCATCTAAGTGGATTGGAAAGATATTAAAATATCAGGTTTATTGGAGGCAGGAGACCTGGGTCTCATTTCCAGCCTTGCTACTAACTTGCTGTAGATATAGTCAAGCCTCAGAATGATAGACTTTTAGACCTAGAGAACAGACAAAATATTTCATTTTACAGATGAGAATACAAACTCGAAGTGAAGTAAACTGTTAGGCTAGAGTTGGGCTTGAACCCAGGTTTCCCAGTTCTCAACCTATAGTATTATATTCACATTCATGATACCCCATTGGAAGGAGGTTGGAAGCTGTCTGAGGCCTGCCCATATTGAAATATATGGCAGAAATTCATTGAAACGTTTTTTCCCTAACACCCTGAGAAGTTCCTTAGGTAAGTCAGAATAGTATTAGCATGCCCTGCTACTGTAACAATTCTGTGTGTCAAATTTGTCATCAATAGAAAATTTAAAAAAAAAAAAATTTTTTTTTTCTTTCCCAGTTAGTATATAACTATTATAACCAATGTGTGTGAGAGAAACTGGAACTAATATTCTCTAAAACCTCAACAGCAATTTTCAAAATTAGTGTCACTCTTCCAACCAGGGTGAAAATTTAAGAAACTTTCTATTAAAGACTCCTGGGCCAAAGGGGGCATATAAATTAAAACTGTAGAACATCTAGAAGATAATTGAAAGCCTTCATATCATAATCTATGGGATTATATCTAAAGCAGTGCTCAGAGGAAATTCATAACCTTAAAATTCTTATATCATTAAAAAGGAAAGAATAAAAATAAGTGAACCGAGGACTCAAAAAGCTAAAGGGGGGATAAAAAACCAATAAAACAAATGAAAGGAAGACTGAGAAGAATATAAACAGTAAAGCTAAAAGCATAAAGAAATGAGTTGGAAACCAGAAAACAACAAAAACTCATCAATATGAATAGCGACTGGGGTCTTAAAAGCTTGTGAGCTGCTATCTAACATTCAACTATTGGTCTCTCCCCTTCCAGAGCAAAGAAGAGTGAATTAAATTAAAGATGCATGATACAATTAGTCCAAAGGACTAATGGAGCACATGAACCCTAGCCTCCATGACCCTGAGACCAGAAGAACTAGATGGTACCCCACTACCACAGCTGACCACTCTGAAAAGGGATCACAATGAGAGGTCCCAGACAGAGTGGAAAAATGTTGAACAAAACTCAAAATCATGAAGAAAAAGACCAGGCTTACTGGTCTGATAAAGACTACTCCAAGCCTATGGCCTTCAGACACTCTTCATACTAGGAAATGAATTTAACCTCTGTGACTCGACTGGAAGCCAAATGATAGACAGACTTATAAGGTGGACAGTAATAGGAGGGAATGTAGTCGTTAGAACAATCAAGCATATGAGATCAAGAGGACAGCATTTGCCCAGGGACAGAGCTAGGAAGGTGAGGGGAGATGGGAAGAAAAACAAAGGGAAGGGGTGGGCATTGGGAGGAAGAATGCTGTCACAGTGTGAGGACTGCAGTAAATAATGTCAAACACAGAATGTGTATGGACTGTTGAATGGAAAATGCATTTGCTCTGTAAACTTTCACCCAAATCACACAAACAAAAGAAGTCCCAACCACAATTAGTAATAAATTCCTTTGACTTTATAAACACACACACATACACACACAAAACTAACCAATAAACTTACATAGACAAAAAGGAAAAAATAAAAATAATGAACTATATAGGGTGAAGAAAAGAGGGTGGAAGAGATGACAGTGAGAATTTTCTGAATATGCCTTTTAAAATTTTAGACTTTTGAATTCTGTGCATGTATTATTTGTTAAAAAATATTTAAAACAACCAAAAGAAAAAGAAATTTTCTCAGATACCAGAACAGAAAATAAATGAGTTAATTTATTCAGGAGAATTTGGTTGGCTCTAATATGGAAGTATTTTAAGCAAAAATTCAAAATGTCTGCAGTGTATAGAAAAAGCCAGCCTCTTCTATGACTGATGGTCATCCTCCTTTCAAGGGCGTTGGATAATATCACCTACTTCATAGGGGATTACAAAGATGGAGATTATACACATGATATATATAAAGTTCCCACTGTGGTGCCTGACACATAATGGGCTTCAGTTAGTGGCTGCTTTTACTACAAGGAAAAGATCTACTAAGACTGTATCAGATCTGGAAAGGACTCTATTGGTTAGACAGTACCACACTCTCATTTTTTATATGGAGAAATTGAAGTCCAGAAATGGAGACATGAGAAATACAATGTGTTTCAGCTGAATATTTCCAAATATTAAACTATTTTAGTAACACTGTCATATATTAATAACCTAATGAATAGATGAAAGTGTACATTTCAAAATTAAATTCCAGTTGTAGTGTGTCTATTCTAGCATTTACCATACTGTACCACAACTATTTGTTTAATGTCTGGCTTTCCCACTAGTCTTGAAGCATCATAAGGGCATGGGAGCATGACTTCGTCTTACTCCAAGTACAGTAAGTGCATAGCCCAAAGTGGATTCTCAATATACATATGGTAAGGGAATGAAGAAACTAACAAGTTAACTGAAATAATGCTTGGGAAAGTGCTTAGTATGGTGATAAGTCCGTAAGAGGTGCTTAATAAATGTTAAAGAATCTGAATCTCAAGGCCTCTACTTCTAGGAACCAAGAACTCTCTTTCTCTGAGTTCTGATTCCCTTCAGCACCAACTGTTCAGATTAGTTTTCCATATATGAGTCCCTTAAGGGCAAGCCATAAGAGTTTCCTGCTGGAGTTAACTACCTCTGTGGATTAGTTATATACATTTTCAAAACTATTAATGGGATTATTGGACTATTTCTCTCTAACACTGGTGGTTCCTTAAAATCATATTTTTGAGAGTAAAAAAAATTTTCCTAATTATAAAGAAATATATATTCATTGCAAAAAATAGAATAAGAAAAACATTAAAACTAATCTGTAGATCTACCATCAAGATATAGTATCATTTTGAAGTTTTATATCAATTTTTCTATGCACATTTTTATATAGGTATACATTCTCAACTTTTTAAAACAATATTCGAATGTGTTACATTTATAATGCTTTATCTTTTTTCCCCCTCAAAGAATGTATTTTGTAATTGTTTTTAGGTTTTATTAAAGTATAATAACGTATGAAGAAATACAGAGATAAATTTTCAGAAAGTAAACATACCTGTATAACTTGTCCCTGATGAAACATCTCAGAAGTCCTTCTGCCTCCTTCCTGGACACTAATTCCCCTCAGAATTAACTATAACTATTACTCTAACTTCTAACATGGTAGCTTTAAAAAACTTTAATCTTTAAATTAAATGTAATGTTATGGTAGGAATGCAGGCTTTGGGATATGACAGGTAGAGGTTAAAATCCTGGCCCTTAGGCAAATGACAATCTTCATGAACTTCAGTTTCCTTATATTAGAAATAGGGCCAATAACATCTTCTTCCCAAAGTTTACAATGTAAAATGGAGTAATGTTTATAGCACACTTAGCAAGTGCTGACACCTGATAAACAATTAATGAAAAGCATCTATCATTGAACTTCATGCTGTACTTAACACTGTGCTCAACAGATGACAGTTATTGTTGGTGGTGTTATCATTGTCATCATTATTCCCTTTGTACCTACTTTAAATCAGAATTTAATGTGATATTTCCGGGTTTATCCTCTTGTTCTCCCTTTAATTCACCTGTCTGCTTGTGTTCTATTTTGACATTTCCCTGCACAGTATAACAACAGATGCTACATTATTGTCTGAATTAAACCAATTATATTATAGAAGAATAAACAACAGTAGCTCATTACCCATTCACTGTGCAGACAATGTCTGCTCCTCAATGTACCCAGTCTCTAGGGCTTCCCCTAGAATGAAAACAGACTTCAGATATCCCACACCCATGGGCCAAAGTAGAAAACAATAAAGAGATGTTAGGTAAGTCTGCATCCTTAGGATCTGAATACATAACAGTTTTACTGGCTAAAAAGAACAAAAGTACATCAGTAGCTGAGTTTCAAATACACTGACTAAAATCAAAGGCCTTGTATAAGCAAACACTGTTGTAAAACAATGGCATAAAGGATATCTATGCTGGAACAGGAGTCATAGTAAATACTATTGTTAAACTTCATTTGGTTTGCTAAACAGAGTATTTTATTTGCATTGTTTCAGGTTTGTAGTAAAACAAAGAAACCTGGTATAAGTTGGAAATATGGACTAATCTTGGAGATTTTGCTAAAAAATATCTGGATATTCAAAGCATTCATATCTAAGGGATGAGAAATGGGAACATTTTTTGAAGTGAAATTAGGCAGTGATGATCCAAACCAAACCAGCTGCTGAGGAGTAGATTCTGGCTCATGGTGACTCATGTGTGTCAGAGTAAGGTTTGCTTTCTTTAAAAATAATATTTTATTGAGTTTTCAGTGGAAGTTTACACAGTAAATTAGGTTCCCACTTGACAAATTTTATGCTAATTGTTCTAATTAAGGAGCTCTGGTGGCATAGTGCCTAAGGCATTTGACTGGTAACCAGAAGGCTGGCTGTTTAAACCCATGAGTCACTCCTCGGAAGGATGACTGGGCAATCTACCTCTGTACAGATACTGCCTTGGGAACACTATGAGTTGGAACCGACTCGATGGCAGTGAGTTTGGTTTTTTTGGTTTATACTAATTGTTCAGGACATTAGCTACATTTTTTCACAATATGTCAACATTCTCTTTGTGTTCTGGTTGTTCCATTTCCAGTACTCTAGTTTCCCTGCCCCTCCTTATTTTTTTCATCTTTACAATTGTTTCAGAGCAACTGTTGGCCTTTTGATTTCATATAGGTGGTTTTTTAATGGAGCACTTTCCTGATGGGTAATAACTATCCTTTATTTTGTGTGCCAATCTGTTATTTCTCTGAAAGAGGACCTCAGAGAATAGTTTTGGTTCAAAGTTTAGAGTATCTCTGGGCCACAGTCTCAGGAAGTCCTCTAGTCTCAACTGGCCCAGTAATTCTGGACATTTTAAGAATTTGCATAGTAGGGTTTTCAGTGGCTGATTTTCCAGACAGATATCCAGAAAAAAAGTTTCTACACAATTACATTTTTTTGAAAAGAAAGGAAAATATACTCTTTTTAAAAGATTAATTGCTTTATTGTGATTTCGGTGAAAGTTTACAGAAAAAATGGGTTTTCCATTAAAAAATCCACACATATTCTGTTCTATGACCTTTACTGCAGTCCTCACACTGTAACAGTCTTCCCACTTCCTCCCTGGGTTCACCCCTTCCCTTACACCTTTCTTCCTATCCCCTCCCCCGTTTCTAGCACTATCCCTGGGCAAATGCTGTCCTTTTGATCTCATATGCTTGATTGTTCTGGTATTACTGTCTACCTTATAAGCCTGTCTATTGTTTGGCTTCCAGCTGAGTCACATGGTTAAGCTCATTTCCTAGCTTGAAAGGTATCTAAGGATGTCTTGGGGGTTCCACCAGTTTCATCAGACCAGTAAGCCTGATCTTTCTTATGATTTTGAGTTTTGTTCCAAATTTCCCCCCACTCCTACTGTGACCCCTTTCAGAGTGGTCAGCAGTGGTAGCCAGGCACCATCCAGTTCTGAAAATATACTTTCTTCTAAAGGACATTTACAGTAATCTCTTAGTAATCTACAAGAAGAATCAAAGATTGGCTTAATTTATACACACACACACACACACACTCCTATTTATATATAAATACATGCATACATATGCTATCTTCTAAGCTTCCATAAATCCCCACCGAAACTAGTTTACAGCTGGTGGAAACACCATTCTAAACAGGCTAAAGCTAACATTAATTAATTCATTTTACAAATTCTTATGTAGCACCTTTTATGTTCCAGGCATCGTTCTACATGGTGAAAAAATAGTAGTGAACAAAATGGATAAAAATCTCTGTGTATATGGAAGCTACATTCTAGTAGGGTAGGGAGAAAGAGAATAAACACACACATAGGAAAATACATAGTTTTTTGCACAGTAATAATTGGCATGGAGGAATGTAAAATAGGGAGTGCTGACAGAAAGGAGGGAGGGATACAACTTTAAAGAGGGTAGCCAGGTAGATTTCAGTAGCAAAGGCCTAAAGGAGAGATGAAGCCATACAGACATATGGATCTGGCAAAAGTATTATAGGCAGAAGTAACAGTAAATGCCAAGGCCCTGGTGTCTGGCTTGACTGAGGAACAGCAAGGCAGCCAATACGGCTGGAGCCAAATGAGCAAGGGGAGAAGGGTAGAAGTAGAAGCTAGAGAGAAAACAAAGGAGAGGTATGATTAGATTCCATATGGTCTTGAGAAGGACATTTAAATGATTTTTTCCATTTGTAAAAATTAAGGTATAACTTACACACAGTAATATCCATCAGTTAGAATGTATTGTTGTATGAGTTGTGACAAATGCATACAACTGCTTGACCACCACCACCAATCAAGATATCGACCAGTTCTATCACTTTCCTCAAATTTCCTCATTCCTCCATCCCTGTTATCTGGCAACCTCTGATCTGTTTTATTCCCTAATTTTGTCTTTTCCAGAATGTTAATAAATATAATAATAAATGCCTTATAAATGGCTTCCTTCAGTTAGCATAGCACATTTGAAATTTATCCATGTAGTTCTTTCCTTTTTATTGCTGAGTTGTATTCATACCACAGTTTGATTATTCCTTCTCTAGCTGAAGGACACTTGGCAACTACAAATAAAGCCACTATAAACATTCGAGTATAGATTTTTGTGTGAATATATACTTTCATTTCACTTGCGCAAATACCTAAAAGGATAACTGCTGGGTCATATGACAAGTATATGCTTATTTTTATAAGAGAATACCAAACTATTTTTCAAGTGAATGTACTATTTTGAATTACCACTGTTAATGTGTAAGTGTATTCCAGCTGCTGCTCATCCTTGCCACTACTTGGTATTGTCAGTTTTTCTTTTAAAAAGATTTCCTAATAGGTGTGTAGGGTGTTTATTGTGGTTTTAAATTGTAGTTTCCTAATAACGAATTGCTATGAGTCGGAATTGACTCCATGGCACCTAACATTATTAGTTAAGAATAACTAATAACTAATAATAGGAGCTCTGGTAGCATAGTGGCTAAAGCACTTGACTGCTAACCAGAAGGCTGGCGGTTCAAACCCACCAGCCACTCCTCGGAAGGAAGGTTGGGTCGCTATGAGTCGGGTCCGACTCGATGGCACATAACAACAACAACAACAATAACTAATAATAGCATTTTTTCATGTATTTACTTGCTGACTGTGTAACTTCTTGGTGAAATGTCTGTTATTTTTGTCCATTTTAAAACTTTGTTGTTGTTGTTGTTATGTGCCGTCGAGTCGGCCCCGACTCATAGCGACCCCTCCTTGGGTTTCCGAGGCAGTATCACTACGGAAGTAGGATTGCCCAACCTTCCTTCCGATGAGTGGCTGGTGGGTTTGAACCGCCAGCCGTCTGGTTAGCAGGCAAGTGTCTTAGCCACTATGCTACCAGAGCTCCCATTTTAAAACTTAGGTTACTTATTTTCTTATTACTGAGTTTTGGGAATTCTCTATGTATTCTGGACATCAGCCATACGATTTTCTCTTAGTCTGTGGTTTGTCTTTCCAATTCCTTAAGTATCTTTTGAATAGAAAATGTTTTTAAGTTTGATCAAGTTCAATTTAGGTATCTGTTCCTTTATAGGTTTGGCTTTTAGTGTGAGAGCTAAGAAATCATTGCCTAATTCAAGGTCATGAAGATTTTCTCCTAGGAGTTTAATAGTATTAGGTTTTACATTCAGCTTCATTTTGAGTTAAGATTTATATATGAGGTAAGGTATAGATTGAAGCTTTTTTTCCCATACAGATATGGAAATTGTAGCACCATTTGTTGAAAGATTACCTTTTCTCCATTGACCTGCCTTTGCATCACTGTCAATCATCACTGACCATATATATGGGGGTCTGTTTATGGACTCTCTATTCTATTCCACTGATCTATGGGTCTATCAGTAGAACCCTGTCTTGATGACAGCACATCTTGAACTCTGGTAGTAGGAGTCCTCCAACTCTGTTCTTCTTTACCAAAATAGTTTTGGCTATTCCAGTTCTACTGCCTTTTCACATAAATTTTTGAGTCAGTTTGTCAGGATCTACAAAAACTTCTCAAGAGATTTTGATTGTATGGGTATATACCTTAGTTTGATTATCACTTCTCCAGTTGAAGACACTTGTTAACTACAAATAAAGCTGCTATGAATATTTTTCTACATTTTGTGTAAATAAAAATCACTGAAATTATTTTTGGCATTTAGTTTGAGCTATGAAGTCATTCTAAGTTTTTGAAGTGACGCAATGTGACTATCAGTTCAAAAGGCTTTATTAAAACACTATAGTGAAGACAAATATGGAGGTACGGAGTCAAGTTGAGAAGCTACTGTAGTAATCCAGGTAACAGATAATAGTGGCTTGGATGAGTGCTGTAGCGGTAGAGTTGGTGAGAAGCATTTGATTTTTGGATATATTTGGAAGGAAGAGCCAATAGAATTTGCTGATAAATATATATGTGAAAGAGAGAAGCCAAGGATGATTTCAAGGTTTTGGCCCAAATAACTAGAAGGATTTTCCATTTATTAAGACAGGAATATGCTTAGGTGAGAGGGTAAGATCAGTTGTTCAGTTTTAGACATGCTAAGTTTGTGATGTCTATGAGACATGTAAGTGGAAATGATGGGCTAGCAGTCAGATATACAAGTCTTGAGTTCAAGGAAAAGGAGGAGCTATAGATACAAATTTGGGAGTCTGATATGTATAGACAGTGCTTCCAGTCATGATATTAGATAAGGTTACCAAAGGAGTAGAATGAATCCTACATGGGAACGGTTGGTCTGACTCAATCCTGTAACCATTCTCTGCTCCTGGCATCCAATCATCCATCTAAAGAGTATGAATAATTTAGTACCAACATGACCTCAACTGCTAGATAAAGTAAATCAAGGGAAATGATCATATTTTCCAAGTAAAAAATTCAGATATATGATTTCTGTGCTGCTTCTGGATACGGAATACAATCTATACATTGTGACTTGGATACCATGAAGCTAGGATTTCTGGTCTATTTATAATGGTTCAAGAGGATAACAGCAGAATGCTTTGAACTGGAACTATGTAAGAAATTGTGATATATGGTTTCTAATTATATATAAGGTATATTTATGTATTAGCACCTACCTTACTGAGTTGTTGCAGTTATTCAACAAGATGATGTCTGTAAAGTGGTAAGCACAGAGTTTGAACAAATTAATTGCTCAATAATGATGATGATGACAGGAAGGATTATCACTATGGCCTAGTATAGTGGTGTTATCTGCATGTGTCACAAAGCAACTCACAATAAAAGCAAATTATATGTAGGATTCCAACTATAGGACATTCTGGAAAAGGCAAAGCTATAGAGACAGTTAAAATATCAGTGGTTGTAAGAGGTCTAAAGGAAGGCAGAAGGGATGGATAGTGGAGCAAAGGGCATTTTTAGGGCAGTGAAACTATTCTGTATGATACTTTAATGGTAGACACATAGTATTAAGCATTTGTCAAAACTCACAGGACTATACAACACAAAGAGTAAACTTGAATGTGAACTATGGAATTTAGTTTATAATAATATATCAAGATTGGTTCCTCAATTGAAACAAATGTACCACAGGAATACAAGATGTTATAGGAGAAACAGTGTGCAGGGGGAGGGATAAATGGGAAAATTGTACTTTCTGTACAACTTTTCTATAAACCTAAAGTTGCTCTAGAAAACAGACCACTAAAAAAATTATAAAGATCAGTTTTACTTTAATAACAACTTATTCATGATACTACCTTCATTGTTCTAGAATGGAGTAATAAGTAAAAAGAAGACTGAATAGGAGCTCTGGTTCTGCTCTTACTAGATAAGTATAAGGTAAAGGAGACACTTTAACTCTGCTGTGTTCTTAGTTTCTTCAGCTATAAGATGGTCAGCTATAAGATGGTAATGATAACATCTCCCTTTTCCATCCTGCAGGATGATTACGGAGATCAAGTCAGAAAACTGAAGGGAAAGTGCCAAATCTTCTAATTCCATGCTCTTCTGAACTACAATTTAATGGTCTTTAATATGACTTAAAATTTTCTTCTTGAGGAGGCACCAAGGTTTAAATGTAAAAACAAACAGTTTTGGGTACTAGGTAAAACAAATAAACCAATGAACAAACAACCCTTTTTGATTTTTCAGTCACAGGCAGCCAATAGCACAAGGAGAGTAGTTTTGTGCTCATTCCCTCCCACACGATTCTATGAAATTTGGTCCTTTTAGCTGTAGCTCAAAGTAGTGGACTGTGTTCTAAATTTGTCCATTTATTGCTCCCTTAACAAACCCTGTGCCACTGTCCAGTTGACACCATCCTTTTCCCTTTCCTTCCCTTCCCTTCCCTTATCTATCTACCCATCCATCCACACCTTTAACCATTAACATGAAAACGATCCTCCAAGGCTGCCTTCTGTGAAATCTTTCTTGGTGTTCTCCTAGTCAGAAATCATCTCCTATCTCCAAATATCTTCAGCACTTTGGCCTGGTCCTTTGCCATCCTCACATACCAGACTGTGAGGATGACTCAGGACTGGGCAACATTTTGTTCTGTTATACATATAGTTGCCAAAAGTGGGAGCTGACTTGACAACAACTAACCACTATTTTAGTGACTTTTATAATATATAGTATCTTGTTTTGTAGTTCTTTTGTATTAATCTATGCTTTCCTATCATGTTCTTCCCTTTTGATTTTCTAACTCCAAGTCTCTGCACATTTCATCATGACAGTTTCTCTAGCCACCCTTTGTAATCTGTTCAGCTCTTTTACATAATTTCTTCCATTTGTTTCAGCTACTCAGTGATAAGAGCAAGTTTCAGAGTCTCCTCTGATATCCATTTTAGTCTTTTCCTTCTTTCCTGTCTTTTTAATGATCTTTCACTTCACTTCTTTCATGTATGATATCCTTGATGTCTTCGTATCATTCTTCTAGTTTTTAGTCATTAGTGTTTAGTGCATCAAATCTATTCTTGAGATGGTCTCTAAATTCAGGTGGGAAGCAACTGAAGTCATACTTTGGCCCTTGTGGATTCCAACTACAGGACATTCTGGAAAAGGCAGATTAATCTTCAGATTAAACTTGATCTTGTTCTTGAGCACATGGTCTGTTCCACAGGTGAACTGGCAACTGTGATGATATTAAGAAACTGATAAGATATTAAATTTCTCAGTTGTCTCTTTCAATAGATATAGTCAATTTGATTTCTGAATAGTCCATCTGATGAGGTCCATGTCTATAGTTAATCTACATATTGTTGGAAAAAAATATATATGATGAAAATTTCATTGGTTTTGCTGAATTCTATCATGTGATCTCTGGTGTTGTTTCTATCACCAAAGCCATAGTCTCCAATTACCGATCTTTCTTCATTGCTTCCAATTTTTGTATTCCAATTACCAGTAATTATCAATGCATCTTGACTGCATGTTCAATCAATTTCAGATAGCAGCACATCATAAAAGTCTTTAATTTCTTCACCTTTTCATTTGAATAATACTTGTTTTGGTTACCTAGTACCGCTCTGACAAGAATATACCATAAATGGGATGACTTGAACAAACAGGAGTTTATTCTCTTACAGTTTGGAGGCTTTAAGCCCAAATTCAAAGAGCCAGGCTCTAGGGGCTGGGTGAAAGCCCCTCAACCTTGGGCTTCACCTCTGCCTCCTGCTCCTGGCCCATTGGAGCTAGAGGCTTTTCTTCATTCAGACAGCTGCTGGCTGCTGAGACTGACAAGTTCAAGGTTGACAAATAAAAACGCACAGTCCCGATGTTACCAAACCACACAGCAGGCCATTAACTCAAGTTCATTGAAAGTCCCAAGGTTTGCAGAGCATGGCAGGCTGCTGAACAATGACACGGCTACCTGTAGGCTTCAAGCGTGCCAAAAACTAGAGACTGTTCCCAAAGCTGTCTCTTATATATGGGAAGTAGACCACATCCCTAAAGCTGCTACTCAGCTGCTCCAGTACATTCCACCATGGAGTTAATTACCAATCTTACCATGGGGAATAACTACATTCAGCTGCCCAGCCACTCAACCAGGCCCAGCCAAGTTGACACACAAACAAAACCACCACAATACTCATATTAACTGCTCTTCCTTGTTGTTATTGTTAGGTGCTGTCGAGTTGGCTCTGACTCATAGTGACCCTATGTACAACAGAATGAAACATTGCCCAGATCTGTGCCAGCCTCACAATCCATGCTATACCTGAGCCAACTGTTGCAGCCACTGTACCAATCCATCAAATTGAGGGTCTTCCCCTTTTTTGCTGACTTCCCACTTTACCAAGCAGGATATCCTTCTCCAGGGAATGGTCCCTTCTGACAACATGACTGTTCTGGTTACCTAGTGCTGTTCTGACAAGAATATACCACAAATAGGATGGACTTAACAAACAGGAGTTTATTCTTTCACAGTTTGGAGGCTTTAAGTCCAAGTTCAAAGTGCCAGGCTCTAGGGGCTGGGTGAAAGTCCCTCAACCTTGGGCTTCAGCTCTGTCTTCTGCTCCTGGCCCACTGAAGGTGGAGGCTTTTCTTCACTCAGACAGCTGCTGGCTGCTGAGGCTGACAAACCCAAGGTTGACAAATAAAAAGGCACAGTTCTGATGTTACCAAACCACATGGCAGGCCACTGATTTAAGTTCATCGAAAGTCCCAAGGTTGGCAGAGCATGGCAGGATGCTGAACAACATGGCTACATGCAGGGTTCAAGTGTGCCCTAAGCTAGAGATCATTCCCAAAGACTTCTGCTTATATACAGGAAGCAGACCACATTCCCTAAGGCAGTTAGTGAGCTGCTCACATTAGATTCCACCATGGAGTTGATTAAGAGTCTCATCATGGAGAATACTACATCCAGCTTCCCAGACATTCAACCAGGCCCAGCCAAGATAACACACAAACTTAACTACCACAATGACCAAAGTAGGTGAGATGAAGTCTGGCCATTCTCGCTTCCAAGGAGCATTCTGGCTGCACTTCTTCCAGGACAGATTTGTTAGTTTGTCTGGCAGTCCATGGTAATTTTAGTATTCTTCTCAAACACAACTCAAATGCATCAACTCTTCTTTGTGTTGCTTATTCATTGCCCAGTTTTCACATGCATATAAGGTGACTGAAATATCTTTGCTTGGGTTAGGCACACCTTAGCATGTGGATATTACCAAATTAATTTTATAGCATTATACTTCAGGATAGAGCTTCAATATTCTTTTTGTTGATGAATGAAAAGCCATTACTTTTGTCAATCCCAGCATAGTAACTATATGATTGTTGGAATCAAAATGGCCAATAACAGGCCAATTATGCTCACTAATGCCTAGGATGTCAATCTTAAATCATTCCATTTCATTTTTGATGCCTTCCAATTTTCCTTGATTTACACTTCATATGGTACATTGAACACCAATAACTGAAGACCAGATGAGTTGTGGGATGACATCAAGATCATCATACATGAAGAAGGCAAAAGATGATTAGAAAGACAGGAAAGGAAGAAAAGATAAAACGGATGTCAGAAGGGACTCTGAAACTTGCTTTTGAATGCAGAGTGGCAAAAGCAAATGGAAGAAATGATGAAGTAAAAGATTTGAACACTGGATTTCAAAGGACAACTTGAGAAGGCGTATTAAAGTATATAATAAAATGGGTATGGGCCTGGAGTTAGAAAATCAAAATGGAAGAACACGCTTGGGATTTCTCAAGCTGAAAGAACTGAAGAAACGAGTCAAGCTTTAAGTTTCAATACTGAAGGATTCTATGGGCACAATACTGAACAATGCAGGAAGCATCAAAAGAAGATGGAAGGAATATACAGTGTCACTGTACCAAAAAGAACTGGTCAATGTTTTATCATTTCAAAAGATAGGCTGTGATCAAGAACCAATGGTACTGAAGGACAAAGTCCAAACTGCACTGAAGGAATTGGCAAAAAGGCCCCAGGAATAGATGGAATAACCACTGAGGTGTTTCAACAAATGGATGCAGTGCTGGAAGTATTCATTTTATTTATGCCAGGAAATATGAAAGACAGCTATCTGGCTAACTGATTGGAAGAGATCCATATCTGTACCCATTCCAAAGAAAGTTGATCCAACAGGATGTGGATATTATTGAATAATATCATTAATACCATGCAAGTAAAATATTGCCAAAAATAATTCAAAAACTGTTGCAGTAGTACATGGACAGTGAACTACTGTAAATTCAAGCCCGATTCAGAAAAGGACATGAATGAGTAATACCACTGCTGATGTCAGATAGATCTTGGCTGAAAACAGAGAATACTAGAAAGAAGTCTGTCTGTCTTTTATTGACTATGCAAAGGAATTTGAGTGTGTGGAACATAGTAAGTTATGAGTAACCCTGTGAAGAATGGGAATTCCAGGACACTTAATTGTGCTCATGTGCAACCTGTACACAGACCAACTCAATCATTTGAACAAAACAAGTGAATACTGCATGGTTTAAAATCAGGAAAGGTGTGTGTCAGGGCTGTACCCTTTCACCATACTTACTCAATCTGTATACTGAGCAAATAATCTGAGAAGCTAGACTATATGAAAAAGAACGTAGCATCAGGATTGGAGGAAGACTCATTAAAAACCTGTGGTATGCAGATGACATAATCTTGCTTGCTGAAAGTTAAGAAGACTTGAAGCACTTACTGATGATGATCAAAGACTACAGCCTTTAGTATGGATTACACCTCAACATAAAGAAAACAAAAATCCCCACAACTGGACCAATAAGCAACATCATGATAAATGGAGAAAAGCCTGAAGTTGTCAAGGATTTCATTTTACTTGGATGCACATATAACGCCCATAGAAGCAGCAGTCAAGAAATCAAAAGACGTATTGAATTGGACAAATGTGCTGCAAAAGACCTCTCTAAAGAGTTAAACAGTGAAGATGTCACTTTGAAGACTAAAGTGCGCCTGACCCAAGCCATATAGTGTTTTCAATAGCCTCCTATGTATGTGAGAGCCAGATCGCAGAAGAATTGATGCATTTGAATTGTGGTGTTGGTGAAGAATATTGAATATACTATGGACTGCCAAAGAATGAACATATTTGTCCTGGAAAAAGTACAGCTGGAATGCGCCTCAGAAGTGAGAATGGCCAGACTTTGTCTCTTGTACTTTGGTCATGTTAGCAGAAGGGACCAATGCCCAGAGAAGGATATCATGTTTGGTAAAATAGAGGGTCAGTGAAAAAGGGGAAGACACTCAACATAATGGATTGACACAATTTCTGCAACAATGATGTTAGGCAGTGCAAGGATTGTGAGGATGGCACAGGACTGGGCAGTGTTTCATTCTGCTG
This sequence comes from Orycteropus afer afer, assembly GCF_000298275.1. Classification (NCBI taxonomy): domain Eukaryota; kingdom Metazoa; phylum Chordata; class Mammalia; order Tubulidentata; family Orycteropodidae; genus Orycteropus; species Orycteropus afer. The sequence goes on from NW_006921732.1 coordinate 1,067,685, forward strand.
GACAAAGGGTAGCTATGAGTAAAAACTGACTCTATGGCACCTAACAACAACAAACATACTTTATACATTACATGCTCCAATTATGAATAAAAGTTAGCTGGTATTACTTCTTATTTTGAGTCATGCCACATCAGCACATGAAGGTCCTGAAGGCTTTTCTCCATCTGCATTTTTAAGATCGACTGTTCTTTAAGAAAGTAACTCTTCCCCAGTTGCATTTTGAGTGCCTTCCATTCTGGAGGACTTATATTCTGACATTATATTTGGCAATATTCTGTTGTGATTCATAGGGTTTTCACTGGCTAATTTTGTAAATACATCATCAGACCTTTCTTTCTAGTCTGTTTTAGTCTGAAAGTTTGCTGAAACCGTCCACTATGCATGACCCTGTTGGTATGTGAAATACTAGTTACATAGTTGCTAGCATCATACCAACACCACCATACCACAGTATGATGGGCTGATCAAACACAACAGGCATTTCTCAAACTGAAAGAGCTGAAGAGATAGTTCAAGCCTTGAGTTGCAATACCAAATGATTCTATGGGTAAAAAACTGAATGCCACATGAAGCATAAAAATAAGATGAAAGGAATACACAGAGTCAGGGTTCCAGAAAGAACTGGTAGACGTTCTAACATTTCAGGGGATAGCATGGGATCATGAAGTGTTGGCCCAGTGCAGTTCAAGCTGCACTGAAGGCACTGGTGAAAAACAAGCCTCTAGGAATTTATGGAAAATCAACTGAGATGCTTCAACAAACAGATGTAATGCTGGAAGCGCTTATTTATCTATGTCAAGAAATTTGGAAGACATTTACCTGGCCAACTGACTAGCAGAGATTCATATTAATGTTCATTTAAAAGAAAGGTGATCAAATGGAATGCAGAAATTACTGAAAAATATCAATAATATCACATGCTAGTAAAATTCTGTAAAGAATTAAAAAATGACTGCAGCTGTACATCAACAGTGAACTGCCACAGGTTCAAGCTGGATTTAGAAGAGAACATTGAATGAGGGACATCATTGTTGATGTAAGTCAGATCTTGGCTGACAGCAAAGAATACCAGAAGGATGTTTACCTTTTTTTTTTTTGACTATGCAAAGGCATTTGACTGTGTAGATCATAACAAATTACAGGTAATATTACAGAGAGTAGGAATTCCAAAACACTTAGTTGTGCTTGTGTGGTAATGAGATCAAGAGGCAGCTGATTGAAAAAAAACATGGGGATACTGTGTGGTTAAAAATTGGAAAAGGTGTGTGGGAGGATTGGATCCTTTCATCTCACTTACTCAATCTGTATACTGAACAAGTAAATTGAGAAGTTGGACTTTATGAAGAAGAATGCGGCATCAGGATTGGAGGAAGACTCAATAACAACATGTGATTTGCAGATGATATAACTTTGCTTGCTTCAAGACAACTTGAAGCACTTAATGATGAATGTCAAAGACTACAGCCTTCAGTATGGATTATTCCTGAAGGTGAACAAAACAAAAATCTTCACAAATGGACAAATAAACATCCACATAATAAACAGAGAAGAAATTGAAGTTATCAATGATTTCATTCTACTTAAATCAACAGTCAATGTTCATGGAAGCTGCAGTCAAGAAATCAAATGAACTATTGCACTGGGCAAATGTGCTACAAAAAACTTCTTCAAAGTTTTAAAAAGTAAAGATGTCACTTTGATTATGACTAAGGTTCACTGCCCCTAGCCACAATCTTCTCAACTGTCTTATATTCATGATAAAGTTAGATAAAGAAAAGGGAAGACATAAGAACTGATGCATTCAACTATGGTGTTGGTGAATAATTTTGAATATACTGTGGACTGCTGAAAGAATAAGCAAATCAGTCTTATATGAAACACAACCAGCATGCTCCTTAGAACCACAGCTCACTTACTTTGCACATGTCATCAGTAAAGATCAATCACTAGGTAAAGACATCATGTTTGTTAAAGTAGAGGGCCAGTGAAAACAAGGGAGACCCTTAATGAGATGGATTGATGACATAATCGCAACAATGGGTTCAAACATACCGACAATCGTGAAAATGGTGCAGGATTGGGCAAAGTTTCATTCTGTTATACATAAGGTTGCCATGAATCAGTATTGCTTCAACAGTAACTGACAACATCACTCTCTTGTATTAGACAGTAAGGTCCCTGAAGGCAGGAACTATTGCACACATATTAGTAGATAATATACACAGCATCTAATTTAGTGATGTGTACATTAAAGGAATTAATATCTGCTAAATACTGACTTAATAAAAGACCCGAGAGGCAAATATTTTGGTCGAAACCTTCTCTACCAAAAACTCAGTGTCAAAAATCAGTATTCAGGATAGGTTGCTTGAAGGTTCACACTTTTCTCTACAAAAAACCCCAAACTTATTGCCATTGAGTCAATTCTGACTCAGAGTGACTCTACAGGACAGAGTAGAACTACCCTAAAGTAGTTGCAAATCTTTATGAAAGCAGACTGTGTCATCTTTCTCTCATGGAGTGGCTGGTGTTTTTAGTTAGCAGCTCAATGTTTTAACTATAGTGCCACAGAGCTCCTTATAAATTTCTCTAGGTATTATAAATTTCATCCTTTAAATTAGATTACCAGGAAAAAACATTATTTGGGTATCTGCAGAGATGCTATTACTAATTTTGTTTTGGCATTATGACTTTGGATTACATAGAGAAAGTTAAAAGAAGCTATAATAGATGACTTGCTTTTGTATTGTAGCTGTTGGATACAGCAACATTATACGGTTGGCTCTTGAAGGGGAACCACAAGAAACATTGTGTTAGAAAAATGTGGGTACCTTCTGAGTTCACCTAGACTTTATCTGATGTTACAGACAAAGTGAAACATGTAAGCAATTATATTTTCCTTTGTTTTGGCCCAACAGAAGTATAGAACAAATTTTGTGGCTCATCTTGAGCAAATGCACAAAATGTTATCACATGCATTTGGTACCTGTGCTGGATTATTTGTCAATATGCTAATTTTACCTTTGGCTTTATCTTTTTCAATCTGCCCTCTGCCCTACTCTCTGTATCTTTTCTTCTCTTTTTTAATGCTACTGAATTGCACACATGGACCAGATCAATATACTACCCTAGATTTAGTTATCTTACTCCAATAGTTAGGGGAGCTCTGGTAGCATAGTGCCTAAGGCACTTGACTGCTAACCAGAAGGCTGGCAGTTCAAACCCACCAGCCACTCCTTGGAAGGAAGGTTGGACAATCTACTTCTGTAGTGATACTGCCTCGGAAACCCAAGAAGGGGTCGCTATAAGTTGGGGCCGACTCGACGGCACATAACAACACCACCAATACTCCAGTAGTTACCACAAAGCAAAATGAGGCCAACTACCAAGGAATTTCCCTGTAACTAAGGTGATGTGACTATTTAATACTCCATTTTTCTAAAAGATTTTTTTTTAAAATTGTGATTTGGGTGAAAGTTTACAGGGCAAATTCACTTTCCATACAGCAGCTCACATACACTTTGTCTCATGATATTGACTACAATTTACCACAATGCAACAGCTCCCCTCCAGCTTTCTCCCCATAGTTTCTCTTCCCTGTGTCCATACCTCTATGCACTACTGCCTCCTAAGCTGTCTCCCTGTGTATACCATTTATCTAAAAGATTTTGAAATAAAGGTGATAATCAAAATAATAAAACCATTCTTGTTTCTCAATGTAATTATACAGGTTAGGATTTCCAGTTAGAAGGGGAAGCAGCACTATGGTGAAAAGTCAGGTGATCTGTTTTTTGGTCCAGATTATGTCGAACCAGTTTGGTGGTGATAGGTAAATTGTATAATCTCTCTGGGTTTCAGTTTTGTTAGAGGTTACACAATACCAGCTTTGCCTGAAAAGTGGTCTGTGATACACTAGTGCGCTGACATATGTGAATTAGTGCTCCATGAAAAAAACAAGGGTTAAATAAATTTGGGTAACACAAAATTAAGTTAAGATAAACAGTTTGTTTACAGTGGGATTTATTACTCTTTGCCTTTCCAAACAGACAGACAGAGTATGCAGCATTACCCAAACTCACTTTTTCATAGAAACATATCAATGGATAAGTGCAGTTAATGATTACTTGTAAAATTTGACTTGCTTTCCTCTCCTACTTGGGTCCTCCCACATGTTTACAACTGGAACATATATACTGAATTATGATTAAGGTTTTTATGGGCTCTTCATGTGAGGACAGGATATTGTCTACGTATCCAAGAGAGAAAATTTTACCCTAGAGTAAATGAGGTAAATCATCATTAGCAATCACACATGCTACCATGCTCTAAGGAGCTCTGGTGGTGTAGTGCCTAAGGCACTTGACTGCGAACCAGAAAGCTGGCAGTTCCAACCCACCAGCCATTCCTCGGAAGGAAGGTTGGGCAATCTACTTTCGCAGTGATACTGCCTTGGAAACCCAAGGAGGGGTCGCTATGAGTTGGGTCCGACTCAACGGCACATAACAACAACAACCATGCTCTAAGGAGCCCTGGTAGAAACCATGCTCTGGGACCAGGACATGAAGATTATTGTGTACCCTTGACATTTAGCAAGCCATTATGGCTGAAGATACACTATTAACAGAAATCATGTGAAAGAGAATATGAAAGAGCGAGAGCTTAAGTTATTAAATTATATTTCTTGAAACACTTACAAGGAGAGACACTCAGTAAGTGTTTGAACATGAATAACTTTTAATTTCCAAACAGTGAAATTTTATCCATCTTTCAAGACCTGGCTCAAATACCACTTCTTCCAAAGGATTGTCTGATTCTCAAAGCTGTAAAAGATTTTTCTTTTGCTTCTGAATTCCCTAAGTATTTTGCTTTTACTTCTGTTATGTCATTTAGCACCTTCTTCTTTGATCTGCTGTTACTTGTATACATGTGTATCTTCTCTGTAAGATGTAATCTCTTCTTGTAGGCTGAAAACATTCTGCCATCCTTTATTTTCTTGCAGTTCTCAACATCGTGTCATGTTCAAAAAAACATTTGTTAAATAAAGGAAGGAGGTATTATTCTTTGATCAAGAATGACGACTGATGGAGTTTTGCTTGGCTCAAGTTAGGGGCCTCCAGGACTTTCTATTACTTGCTACGTGGCTTCTTCTTCTTTTTTTAAGTGAATTGTGCCATTAACCCCATGTCTCAAAAAAAGTTCTAAAAGTTCTTTCAAAAAAAAGCCCTAAAAGGGAAATCAGTTGATATCCCTTTTCTTTGTTTCGCTGCACCTTACATAAACCTCTGTAATAACTTTCACATATGGTATTGCAATTCTATTTTTATAAGACTATGAACTCCCAGAGAACAGGACCCATGTATGCATCCCCAGTCCCTAATAGATTTGGGCACATAGTAAATACTCAAAATGTTCACAAAATGAGTGAATGGAAAATCATATTGGTATGGGCATGACGTGAATTAGGAGAAAAAAACCCAGCAAGCTAAATGTATTTCCCATATCTAGGAGCAGTATCAGTTACGGTTCTCCAGAGAATTAGAATCAATAGAATGGAAATATAAGTATGTACGCCCATATGTATGTATATATGTGATTTATTTTAAGGAAATGGTTCATACAACTGGGGGGCTGCGATTCTGGCAGTCTAAAACATGTAGGGAAGGCTGGACACGCAGCAGGAGCTGACACTACAGTCTTGAGGCAGAATTTTTTCTTCTCTGAAGAAGCTCAATTTTAGCTCTTAAGGCTTTCAACTGATTATAGGAGAAGCATTCACATTATTAAAGGTAGTCTCCATTGCTTAAAATCAACTGTAGATGTTAACCACATCTACAATATAAATTTACAGCATCTAGGTTAGTATCTGATTAAATAACTGGGCACTATGTTGTTGTTGTTGTTGTTATGTGCTGTCAAGTCAAACCCGACTCATAGCGACCCCTCCTTGGGTTTCCGAGGCAGTATCACTACGGCCTTCCGACAAGTGGCTGGTGGGTTTGAACAACCAGCCGTCTGGTTAGCAGGCAAGTGTCTTAGCCACTATGCTACCAGAGCTCCCACGGGGCACTATAGCCTAGCTAAATAGACACACAAAATTCATCATCACAGGGTCCCAATACATGATACTGTGGAAGCAATTCACAGTGTCTTTTGGTGGGTCAAGTGAAGCCTGGGGAAAGGGCAGAAAATATAGTTTTGAAATTCTTGAGGTGAGACAATACCCAGGAAGGATAGGAAATAAAAGGGAAAAGAAATTGAAAATAAAAAATCTTGCATCTAAACCAAAAACCAAACTCACTGCCATTGAGTAAATTCTAACTCATAGTGACCCCTATTGGGTTTCCAACGCGGCAAGTCTTAATGGAGTAGATTGCCCTGTCTTTCTACCATGGAATGGTTTGAACCACCAATCTTCTGGTTAGTAGTCAAATACCTTAGGCACTGTACCACCAGAGCTCCTTTGCATCTAACACAGGTCAAGTTTGCTAAGAGTTCCATACAATAGATTAAGACTGATTCTTTTAAGAAAAAGGTTAGCTCTTCCATATTAAATAAGTCTGGAAACAGTGGATAATTTTGAATAATTTTTCTAAAAATTATGCCCACCTCACGTTCCTCTTCTTGCTCCTTACGAATCTGCTCCAAGCGAAACTGTTCTGCCATCTCTCTCTCATGAGCCTCCCTCTGTTGATAAAATAGAACAGGAGCTGGTTACATTCAAAGGGTTCATTTCCAGCATGGACAAGAGCTACATTTTGATGATGGAAGTGTCTCTCCCTGAAACAAGAATGGAAATGAAAGCAAGAACAAAGTATGGTTCTCCAATCATGCTGGGTTCCTATTCAAACAGCTTTGATGATTCTGTTTAGCACATGGCATTCAAGATCCATTATAACTTTTCTGTGGTCTTTGTTTCTGGCCTTTTCTGCTCTCTCTCTTCCCCTTACATCTTAAGCTCTACTCATATCAGCCTCTATCATGCCCCACACTGTCTAGTCCCTGGTGTACATTATTTCTTCTTCCTTCCCACCTCTCTTTCTCTGTCCAGTTCACCTACACTACCTCTTCTATGAAACCCTCCCCAATACATTTCCACTTCATGGGTCTCCACAAAAGCTGGAAAAAAATTTCCACTGAAACTTCTGACTACTGTAATCTCACAGAATGCAGTGTATCACTTAGGTACTTAGAATCATTGCCTTATATTAGAGCTTTCTGTGTTCTTGACTTAATCTATCACATAGTGAGTTGTTCTTTGGGGGCAGAAGTTCTGGCTTATTCATTTTCCTGTCCTTCTTCAATGCCCAGGACAGAAACAGGTGCTCATTAAGTATTACTGTAGCTGCTGCAAATGAACATGTGTTACTTGTTTATTGGCTAACTGCACCCCCCCTTACAAGGTATTTTTATAAGCACACTATATAAAAAACTCACAACATCTGTGTTATATTTAACTATAAATATGATAAGTAACTTAGTCATTCTTAACATTTATTGAACATAAGAATCACCTGCAAATTTAAATTAAAAATAATATAAAATTACTGAGTTCTACTATAGACCAATTAAAATAAAATAAAACAGATACTAATTTGTTTGTTTTTCATTTTTCATAATTCTCAACAAACTTTATCTTGTCAAAATGAACAATGCTTTAAGAACCATGGGTAAAATTACATTCTTTCTGATTAATGAATCGAGCTTTCTCCATCACAAATCCAATATTCTTAAGGATCAAAGTGATAAAAAGGACTGGCACTTAAATAATGAAAGACTATTTGTGATTGAATTCTTTATCCCAGAAGGCCCCTGATCAAACCTACTTTTGCTCTGTCAGCCTCAAGCGAAAGACGATAGGCTTCATCTTGCTCTCTCTTCACATTTTCTCTTGCTTCACGTTCATCCTTAAACAAAAGAAAATGATTCAATGCATTTTACAATATTACCATTTTCAAAAAAGGAAAGACAAACAATACTAATTCTCTTTCTGATACCTGTGTTAATTTATTATAATTAAATAAGAAACTTAAAGTGTATAGAATATAAACAATCAAACTGTAAGAGGAACAGTATGGTATACAGTGAAAAGAATAGGGTCTGAATTCTAGCTCTACCACTTAAGACCTTGGGGAACTTATTTAACCTCTATAGGTCTCAATTTTTTCAACTATAAAATGAAAGTAATATCTGGTTCATAGATTTACTATGGGAATTAAATGCAATATTATATAAGCTGTCTAGCAAAGCACCTGGAATTTGGTTAAGCTTTATAATTATTACTTTTTTTTTCCTCCTGAGATTTCTAAGACAAACTTGGAAATTGGCAGCCTTGGTACTAAGGACTGGGAGGGAGAGTTAAGGACTAGGGAAAAAATCCTCTGGTCAACACAGAAGGTTGAAAGCAAAATACCTCAGTCCACTCCACACCACTAAAGTTTTGGTTATCTTATAAGTACAGTTGATTCTTATTATTCTGTATTTGTGAATCTGCTTGCTCACTAAAATTTATCTGTAACCTCAAAACAATACTTGTGGAGCTTTCTTAGCCATTTTAAGGTTATTTGCAGCCATGTGCAGAGCAGTGAAAAATTTGAGTCACCTGGTGCACATGTTTCTTGACAAGGTCAAACAACGTGATGCTCTGCCTTATTGTTTTGGTTCTCATACTAAACAAGCATCTTTTCCACACCCTATTTAGTGCCATGTTTTTGAATTTTTCTTTTTTTTATTGCTGGTGATTTTGCTGTTTAAACCAGCTCCCAAGTATAGTGCTGAAGTGTTTTGTAGTGTTCCGAAGAGCAGGAAGGTTATGATGTGCCTTACAGAGAAAATGTGTGTGTCAGATCAGTACTGTTCTGGTATGTGCTTTAGTGTTATTGGTTGTGAATTCAGTATCAATGGATCAACATATATTAAATAAGGGGTTTTTAAACAGAAACACACATAAAATAAAGTTATGTACTGATCAGCTGCCAAAAATGTTATGATCAAGAGGCTCTCAGGAACCTAATCCTGTATTTCCCCTTGCAACAATGAACGGTTCAGTATTCCCTAACTCAGTGTCTGCATGGACTTTATAGAACATAACTACCACAATTAACAAGAATCAACTCTATTTCCTTATTATATTCATACTCATAAAATGTGGATAACAGAAGTTATCTAAGTTGAACATCTTTTAAATATTTTTAGCTTCTGAAGTGATTATACTATATGCCTAGATTAAAATCATGATTTCATATAAAATTTAAAGAAATTAAATTACCAGAATGTCTTATTTGTTAAATTCAGGAGTATAGCCATGAGGTTAAATTTATGCATGTATTTAAACTTAATAAATACCCACAACTATCTACATTAGACAACTATCTACATTAGACAGAGGAACAGTCAGCCACAGGGACCCAGGTGGGGGGGATACGAGAGGTCTCCAACAGCAGGACAAACTTGTCTGTCG
>NW_006921732.1:1080371-1082203 GCF_000298275.1 Orycteropus afer afer
GAGGGATCGGGCAGTGTTTCGTTCTGCTGTGCATGGGGTCGCTATGAGTTGGAAACGACTCGACGGCACTTAACAACAACAACAACAACATCTACATTAGAGGAGAAGTAGGTTACTTTTTATGGTCTTTTGTTACTAGGCTAAACTATTTATAAAGTCACCAACAATTGATTGCTTTTGACCTATGAAAATGAAAATTTCATATGCTTTAATACCTTCTTACTTTTTGTCTCCTCAACTCAACACATGCTTACTCAAGTTCAGTATATACTCAGCACTGTTTTAACCTCTGATACCTATTTAAGAATGGCCCTTTCCCTGAAGCCTACTACTCCTTTTAGTTTCAATAACTTAATTCCCAAAGCTCTAGTATGAATAGTAACATTTCACTGATTCCTAGTCTTTCAAATTAAAAATTGAGAAGAGTTAAAGTTGCCGATCTGAAGCTCGCCAGTACACCATGCGAAAGGGCATTTCTGGGAAATCTTTTGTGGGAACAAAATATTTGGAACAATGTTTAACCTAACTGAGAGGGCATTCAGGCTGTAAAGAAGTCAGAATAATTTACATGCCATACAATATTACACATGAATAAAAGCAGGTTTCAAAAACTTCTACTTATAGATTTGTGCTTAGCAGTTAGTTATATTTTAAAGAAGTGGAAGTATATTCCTTTAAATATATGACCAGCCTGATAGAGTATATTTTGTGTATTTCCACTGATATTTGCATGTGTTTAATTTCCCTCATTACCTTATTAACTCCTTTTCCTACCAGATATGCAACTTTGCCCAGATTGGCCATTTAATAACTAATAGTTCATTTGGACATAGCTGCCCAGACCTATATTTACAACAACAACACAACGTACGCCCTTAAGTCGGATCGATTCATAGCGACCCCTCCTTGGGTTTCTGAGGTGGTATCACTATGGAACTAGATTGCCCAACCTTTCTTTTGAGGAGTGGCTGGTGGGTTTGAACTGCCAGCCTTCTGGTTAGCAGTCAAATGCCTTAGGCACTATGCCACCAGAGCTCTCGACCTATATTTGGTACATATATATACATATTTTTTTCTTTCAAATTATTGAGTAAAGGTAATGGGAAGATTATCAGACCTGTGTTCGAGTCCTAGCCAAGCCAGTAGCAAGCTATGTGTTCTTGGGTAAATAATGTCTCTCTCTCAGTCATCTACAAAATCCAAGGATTAAAGTGCTATAGGTCCTATGCCTCTATGAATAAAAAGTAACAATTCAAATTTAGAGAGCCTAGAATATTATCTACAAACTATAAGAGTAGTCTTACTTTTCTATATTTCAAATTGGGAAACATTTAAGATATTTTAAAATTTAATTTGACCTTACTTTCCTGATTCCTCCCCTATAGTTAGTATAGTATAGTTTTCGCTCATAATATTCTGTACTTGCCCTTTAAAGCAGTAATCACAATGATAATTAATTCATTTTTATATACTTATTTACATAATATGGGATTCCTTTATGAGACTATAAGTTCTACAAAGTTAGGAACCTCATCTATATTATGTATGTCTGTATTCCAAGTGTTTCACAAACTGTCTAGCCTTTTGGAGATGTTTAATAAGCATCTGTTGAATATATATCTTTCCAGGCACAATATATTTATTGTCTGGATAAAATCTGAGGAAAAAAACCTCATCCACAAAGTAGCCCCATCAGGGTCAATGAAATTGATTGGGCAGGAACGACACATTATAACATTATGTACACACAGCAAACAAACATCTAAAAGCTACCACAGCTGGAAGCTCTTTGAGTACAAATATTAAACAATATTATTAATTAATTAATAATT
>NW_006921732.1:1082303-1093979 GCF_000298275.1 Orycteropus afer afer
TTGAAAATATTATATGGAATTGGAGATAAATTTTAGCACTGTTAATTAATTAATAATTATTATTATTAAAAATAATAAAAGAATTCTAAGTGAACAGCACTGTTTTAAAACAGACTGTTGCAGATATGAAAGGCCATTAAATACAGGGATCTCTGGCACAGAATGTGGTATCTATTGTGAGAGGACTTCCTGACCAAACTAACTTCTTTCTTTCCTGCCTTCCTTCTCGGTCATCTTTTTCCCTTTCTTCCATCTATTCCCTGTCACAAATATTCATGACAAGTTCAGCAGTCAGGTTTTGCATTGTTTTCCTCTTGTTTATTAAATAATGTTGCTTTCTTCACCTGGAAGACTCTGGTCCATCAGCTGTACACTCCTTGCTTGTCTTACAGTTTTAAGAGCTATAAGAGCCCAACCTGTCCACAAGAGCCACTTTACAGATGAAGAATCTGAAATCATGTGAGTGTAAATTATTTGCCTAAAACTACCCAGTGAATTAGTGGCATACCTTAGACTTGAATCCAGGTCGTCTGACACCCCACCCCCATCCCAATCCAATATTCTCTCTCTTGCTCATCCCAGACAGAAGGGCTGGTTTAGGACAAATTTCCAAAAATTCATCATGGTCATAGCTTCTTGCATGTTTGGTAGATGCTTGTGAATGACTATTATTTCTTCTTCTTTTTTTTTTTTTGGTACTGTATGTTTTATACTTATCGTCCAATTGTCCTGTTCATGGTTATTTTCAATTTTGGGAATAAGAGGACAATGTTCAGGTAATTCCCCATTATATTATTCTAGATGGTTAGATTTTTATTTTAGGAATTTCCAGTTTTGTGGTTAACGTTTCATAAATTATTTGTTCTCATGACCTACAGATGTGCCTCTTGGAACTTCTCCTGTGTCCCACAAATACTGTCCTTCTGGAGATTCCCTTTGCTAAATCTGACAGAACACATCAGACAAAGTGACGAAGTACCTGTTGGTTGGGTGGAAGTAGAACAGCCAAACGATCAAGTTCAAGAATAGGTCTCAGGTGTTGCCTGGGCAATGGCTTTTACTACCTGGTGTTGAAACATTCCTTGTCATACCAAAGAGAGAAGCCAGACTGCTCAGAACCAATTGACAGCCCTCAATGGAGCCCTTCATCTGTACTATACTTGTCACTGTTCTCATACTACTTTGTGCTACACTCATTTAAGTATGTCTAATTGCTCCTTATGGGAATTGTAAGCTTCCAAAGGGAGAGAACTGTATTGTATATGTCTTTGAATCTCCCATAGCACCTAGGTACTATCTTCCAAATGGAAGCACTCAATACATAACTGTTGGATCAATGAATAGAGTTATTAGTGCTCAATAGCCATACACTGGAAATTCTAGAGCCTCTAAGCATCTGTCAGATGAGTAATTTTTACTTAAGTATATTCTGTATTCTGAGTATTACAATGACTTGTTAAGCAGTGGTAAATTAGAATTCAAACCAAATTTTTCTCACCCAAAAGCCTATTTTATTTTTTTTTCATTATGGTACATTTGGTGGCTCATTATAGTCTTATATCAGTGAAATAGCAGTAACCTTGAATCAGATTTCAAAAAAAATCCATTAAAAATAATGTCCACATTCGAAAATATTTTTTTAGCTGTCAAATGAGGCTCTTAACCAAAAACAGAATTTAAGTGTAACTTGTTACCCTCGAAGGAGCTCTGGTGGTTCAGTGCCTAAGGAATTTGACTGCTAACCAGAGGTTGGCAGTTCTAAACCCACCAGCCACTCTGTGGAAGGAAGACGGGGCAATCTACTTCCATAAAGATTTGCCGCCTTACAAACCTAGTGGGGGTCACTATGGATCGGAATTGACTTGATGGTAGTGGGTTTGGTTTTTTTGGTTTGCTCTCCTTCAATAGCATTTAAAATAATTAATTTCCAAAAGACTAATGGAAAATTTGGAATCATCAAATCACCACAACCAAGTCGTAATGTCTAGGTATGTTTCAAATACTTACCAAATACATCTGCACATATACTCACACTATATTTACTTGTTCTTCTGAAGGCCAAGGTTAGAATACATACGCTGTGCTTTGTCCTAATAAGTAAAAAACCCAAACTCACTGCTGTTGAGTTGATTTTGACTCATAGCAACCCCTCCTTGGGTTTCTAAAGTGTTAATCTCTATGGAAGTAGATTGCCTGGTCTTCCTTCTGAGGAGTGGCTGGTGGGTTTGGACCGCTAGACTTCTGGTTAGCAGTCAAATGACTTAGGCACTATGCCACCAGGGCTCCCATCCTAATAAATAGGACTTTGTAAACAGGGAAAAATAACCTGGTATCTATCCTTAAAGAGATACAGATCAAGATAACCCATAATTCTCTCAATATAAATACTTAGAGGTAGTACATACATATAACAAAAAATTTAAAAGTATCACTGAGCATGTGAAGAGGAGTAAAGACAACATTCCTGGGTACCAGAAGTAGAGGACTCAAAATCAGGGCTGTAAATGATGAGATGATACAAAACTGGACAACATAGGTTAATAATGTTGGTAACTTAGAGGCTCAAGTGGGATCAGAAGACTTTATTTTGGATGCAAGCAAGGTAAAGAATTAGAACTGAGATTTCTGAATTATGAGCTAGGAGATAACTTTTGGCAGCCTAATATAAATGTAATCGGAGTCTGGGCATAGGGGAGAGGAGAGGAAGAAAATTTATTTTAAGAAATAATGGATAAAAAGTTTTCAAATTTAATGAAAACTAAAAAGCCACAAGTCCAAGAATCTCTATGAACAGTAATCAAAAGAAACATGAAGAAAACTATGCCAAAGCAAACTACAACTAAATTACTTAAAGCTAATAATGATAAAGCCTTAAAAGCAGTCAGAGAACAAAATAAGAATGACAGAAGACTTCTCATCAGAAATAGCGTAAGCAAAAAGATCTTAAAGATGGAGATCTTAAAGATTAAAGATAGAGAAACATCTTTAAAGTAAAAAAAAAAAAAAAAAAAACCCAAACAAACAAAACTCTGCCAACCTCAAATTCTATACCTAGTGAAAATATCTTTCAGAACTGAAGGCGAAATAAGTATTTTTTCATAATACAAAAGCTGAAACAAATCATCACTAATGGATGTGTAGTACAGTAAAAGTTAAAGGAAGTCCTTTAGGTAAAAAGAACATGATATAAGTGGATCTATATAAAGGAATAAAGAGAACTGGAGATGGGAGCTGTCTGGGTGAACTAATAGACATTTTTCACATTATTTAAAATCTCCTTAAAAGTAATTGATTGTACAAAACCAAAATAACAACATTGTATAGTAGACTTTATAAATTATGTAGAAGTAAATAAGTGGCAATGGAACAAAGGCTGGGAGGGGAGAAATATAAGTATACTGTTAAAAGGTTTTTATACAATACACGAGATGGTTTAATACCATGTGAAGAAAGAATGTGAGGAATTAAAGATATACAGCATAAATCCAAAAAGAACTACTACAAGGCACACAAAGAACTGCAGCCAACAAAGGACATAAAATGAAATTATGAAAAAAGTACTCCAAAAAAAAAAAAAGGGCAGAAAAAAAAATAAAGGAACAAATAATGGATGGGACAAAAGGGAAACAAATAACAAGGTGGTAGATTTAAACATAACCATATTAGTAATCATGTTGAATATAAAAGGTCTACTTGCCCCCCATCTCCAATGAAAAGACAGGTTGTTGGACTGGACAAAAATGCAAAGCGCAACAATATACTGCCTACAAGAACACACTTTAAATATAAAGACACAAATGGGTTTAATGGAAAGAGATGGAAAAAGCTAAGACTAATCAAATGAAAGCTCGAGTGGCTAGATTAAAATCAAACAAAGTAGATTTCAGAGCAAAGAGTATTATTAGGGATATAGTCATTTCATAATAACAAAGGGTCAATTAATTAAGAGGACATAATAATCCTAAATGTTCATGCATCTAATAATGGGAATTTGAAATATTTGAAGTATATACTAAAAGAACTGCAAAGCAAAAGAGAAAAATCCAATTATACTCAGATATTACATTCTTTCTCAATAACTGCCAAAATAAGTAGACAGGAAATAAGATACGTAAGACCAGGACAATACTGACAACCAACTTGACTTAGTTGACACTTACTGAATATTCTATCCAACAAAAGAATATACATTATTTCCAAGTGTACATGAAACATTGACCAAGATACATCACATCTAGGACCACAAAATAAGTCTCAATTTAAAATAATACAAAGTATAATTGTAATAATATAAACTATGTTTTCTGACCACAAGGAAATTAGCTTACAAAAGAGTAACAAAAGACATCTTGAAAATTCCACAATATTTGGGAACTGAGTAACATTTTTAAAATATAACCCATGGATCAAAAAAGAAATCAATAGGGATATTAATATTTTGAACTGAATGAAAATAAAAACACACAAAATCATTAAAAATAAGTGCTAAGAGGGAAACTTATAGTACTAAATGCTTATTTTAGAAAATAAAAGTCTCAAATTGATGACTTCAGCTTCCAACTTAAAGAACCTAGAGAAAAAAGACCATATGAAACCCAAATAAGCAGAAGAAAGGAACTAGTAAGGATCAGAGCAAAAATCAATGAAATTGAAAACAAATCAAATAAAGAAAATCAATGAAACCAAAACTACCTTTTTTAAGATCAATAAAATTGATGAACTTCTAGCTAGACAGAAAGAAAAAAAAGTGAAGGCATAAATTACTGATATTATAAATGTGAGCAGTGATATCACTATAGACTCTACAGATAATAAACAAAATAATAAGGGGCTATGAAAAACTTTAGAACCCATGGTGGCACAGTGGTTAGTTAAGTGATCAGCTGCTAACCAAAAGGTTGGCAGTTTGAACCCACTCGCTGCTCCACAGGAGAAAGATATGGCAGTCTGCTTCTGAAAAGATTATAGCTTTGGAAAACCTACAGGCACTATCTACTCTGCCCTATAGGATCACTATCAGTCAGAATTGACTTGACGGCAATATGTTTGGGTTTTTTTGGTTATGAACAATTTTATATCAATGAATCAACAACTTAAATGAAACGGATAAATTCCTCAAAATACACAAACTATCAAAACTCACTGAAGAAGAAACTGATAACCTGAAATAGCTCTTAAGTATTAAGAAAAAAAAAAAACTTGTAGCTAACAATCTTCCCAAATTCATAGGCAGAAGATAGGTTAGAGTTTACTAGAGGCTGGGGGATAGAAGGAATAGGGAGTTATTGCTTAACAGGTACAAGATCTCTGTTCAGGGTGATAAAAATGTTTCAGAAATGGTGATGATGGCTACGCAACACTATAAATGTAATTAATGCCACTGTACAGTTAAAAATGGTTAAAATGGGAAATTTTATGTTACAGATATTTTAACACAATAAAATTGAGAGAGAGAGAGAGAAGAAAAGAAAAACTTTCCTACAAAGAAAACTTCAGGTCCAGCCAGGTGGCTTCACTGGAGAATTCTACCATCATTAATGCAAGAAATAATTAATTTTCTACAAACTTCTCCAGAAAATTTAGGATAAAGGACTATTTCCTAGCTTTAATTCAAGAAAAGCACAAAGATATCCCTCATGAACACAGATGTAAAAATTCTAAACAAAATTTTAGCAAATGCAATTTAACAATATATAAAAAGGATAATATATCATGACCAAGTGAGTTTTATCCTACAAATGTAAGATTGGTTTATCACTTGAAAATCAATCAATGTAATTCACCATATTAACAGACTTAAAAAGAAAAACTATATGGTCACTTCAATAGATGCAGAAAAACCATTAGATAAAAGCTAATCCATTTCTGATAAAATTTCTTAGTAAAACAGAAATAGAGTAGATAAAGAATTCCACCATCATTAATGCATCCATAAACAAGGACATCTGTAAACAATCTATAGCTAGTATCTTTCTTACTAGTGATAGACTGAATACACTAGTAACAAATGATCAGAACTCATAGTTAAAAGAAAACAATGTTATTTATAATAGCATAAATATATGAAATAATTAAGGATAAATGTGACAAAACACACACACAACCTGTACACTAACAACTGCAAAACATTACCAAGAAAAATCAAAGGCTACTTAAATAAATGGAAAGATTTATCAATTTCATGGATTGGAAGGGTAAATATTTTTAGACATCAATTATCTCCAAATGATCTACATTCAATGCAATACCAATCAAAATACCAGAAGACTTTTTTTGTAGAAATTGACAAACTGACTCTAAAATTCATATGGAAATGAGAAAGAGTATATTAGCCAAAAACACATAAAATGAAGAACAAAGTTGGAAGGACTTACAGTACTTAATTTCAAGATTTATTGTAAAGCTAAACGAAGTGTTTGTGGTACTGGCAGAAAGACAGACAAACAACAATGGAACAGAATGGAGTCCAAAAACAGACCTATATACCAAATCAAATGCACTCCCTTCGAGTCGGATCCAACTCATAGTGACTCCTCCTTGGGTTTCTCAGGCGGTATCACTACAGAAGTAGAGTGGCTGGTGGGTTTGAACTGCCAGCCTTCTGGTTAGCAATCAAATGCCTTGGGACCTATATATACATGATCAATTGATTTTTTTTTTTTTAATTTTATTTTGATTTGGGTGAAAATTTACAGACTAAATTCACTTTTCATACAGCAGTTCACATATACTTTGTCTCATGTCATTGACCAAAATTTACAATACAACAGCTCCCCTCCCACTTCCTCCCCATAGTTACCTCTTCCCAGTGTCCATCCCTTCATACTCTTCTGCGCCCTGAGCTGTCTCCCTGTGCATAAGCAGCCCTTCCTTCTCCCATGATTGTTCTCTCCAGGGTGTGTGTCTACTTGAGGTAAATGTTTAACTCACTTGCCTGTACTTTGGCTGGAAACCACAGGTGTGGGTTCAATTCCAGACCTGAAGGGCAGCTAGGGGCCATAGTCTCAGTGGTTCCACCAGGCTCTATTGGACCAGCAAACCTGGTCCCCACCTTCTTTTTTTTTTTTCCCTCCAAATGATTTTGAGTTTTGTTCCACATTGTTCTCCCTCTCTAAGCAGGATCTCCTACATCCCTTCCAAGTGGATGACAGTGGTAGCCGGGCACCATCTAGTTCTTCTGGTCTTATAGTTGTATAGGTTGCAGATCAGATGGTGTACCAGTCGCTAGGACTGATTGTTTCCTTCATTTGGTTTTCGATCAATTGATTTTCAATGAACATGCAAAGGCATTTCAGCAGAAAAAGGAAGTCTTTTCAATTTATGGTGCTGAAACAGTTGGATATCCATAGACAAAATAAAGAACATCACATCACGACACAAAAATTAACTAAAAATAGATCATAGATCTCAATGTAAAATTTAAAACTGCAATACTTCTAGAAGAAAGCCATGAAAAAAATTGTGACACTGGGTTAGGCAAAGATTTCTTAGATATGACCCTAAAGGCATGATACTGGAAATTAAAAAAAAAAAGCTAAATTGGATTTCATCTAAATTAAAAGTTTCCTGGGGAGACATTATTTGAGAAGCAATGTTTTTGTTTATGGTAACAGGAAATCTGACATTGATTAAGAGTAAAAATTACACATGATTAATATAATTGATCAACAAGCTGTAAACCTGAAAAAAGGTTGAATTGGCAAATGCTGTGTTATACATATTAAAAAAAAAAAATGAGAGGCTGCTTATTCATAACCAAACCCCTCATAGGGATTAGTTTTCCTGGTTTACCAAACCAGGGGCAGGGTTTCATAAACCATCCCAGTCAATTCACCTAATACTGTTTTAAAAGTTTCTATTCTATCTTCTAGTTCATTGTGTAGTGCCTACAGTCTTAAAAGCTTGCAGACCGTCATCTGTAGTTCAGTGAATTACTTAATATGGTTGTTTTAGCCATAGTCTTTGTTACTCCCACTAAATGACTGGGTAGGACTATGCAAATGTGAGGTGCTTGTGGTTCACCAATGGGATTGGAATACTTGCTAATAATGTAAGGTGCAATGGCACCATTATAGGGGTGGGACCATGCAAATAATGTGTATGGAACCCTAATGTGGGGATTAATCAGTTTTGCCATGCCTCTAGGCTTAAAATGAGTCATTCCAGAAGCAGGAATGGGGGGCGCGGGGGGTGGATCTCACTACCATCAAGAAAGAAGAGCCAGGAGAGGGGTGCATCCTTTGGACCCCAGATCCCCGTATACCACCTCCTTGACCCAGGGAGAGTTGTAACACTTTGTTGAGACAGCGAGAAACTGTGAGATGTAGAGGTACAGAAATGATGGTAGCAGAACCAGGAGACCTGGAAGAAGACAGCAGAGTGAGCTTCTGGACCCATGGAATAAGAAAGGTGAATGCCTTCAGGTTGAGGCTTACTGGTGGAGGGGGGTGCTTTTGGTCACTTACCAGCAGAGCTAAGAGAGCTTTGTAAACACTTGCCCAAAAAGGATAGAGGCCATAGTGCTGTGGGGGTGAAGGGCTAGAGAGAGGCACTGCTGAGAAGAGGCTGTCCTCACTGAAGAACTGTATCCTGAGTCATTCCTGATCCTGAATTATAACCTGGTATTTCCTTAATAAACCCCATCATTGTAAGTACCACGTGTGAGTTCTGTGTAGCCGCTGCAATGAGTTATTGATCCCAGCAGAGAAGTAGAGAGTACTGTGAAAGGGATGGTTGGTGTCAGAATTGGTAGAAAGGGTTTAGGAATATTGACTTCCACCTCAAAGGAATCAGCCTTGGGCTGATGTTGCTGATGGTGATTCTTTCTCACCCTAGTGAAGTTAGAGGAGGCCACCTCCTTACCATTTTTACACCCTCCAAAGTACAATTGTCTCTATTCACCTGGAGTAGTAAAGGAAGAAGGAGAGGCAGGAACTGGAAAAGGAAATGGGATGTGTTTCTAATTGACTCCATAAACAACTGTTTCCTTTGCCATGAGACCAGAACTAAATGATGGCTGGATACCATTACAAAACATTCTGATGAAAGATTCTGTAGAAGAATCTTGATAAAAAGGGAGGAAATGTGGAACAGAATTTAAAATTCTCATAGAATCCCTATTTTCTGGTGCCACTGAGACTGGATGACCCCAAAAATACTATTGTTCTGAGATAATCATTAAATCTTAACCCAAAACTATTCCCTCAAGTAATCTTTAAATCAGTTGTTTATCTTAATCAGTAAGGAATGTCTGCTTTAAGCATTGAGCTTTTAAAGAATATGTATAAGAGATCAAACTGACAACAGCAAACTGAAAGTTCAGATGAGATGCTTAGGGGGCATGAGTTTGTCTTAACAGTGGTGGATTAATCTGGAAAAGAATAGTGAGAATGGTTGCTCAACTTAATGTAATCAGTGAACTGAACTGTACAGGTAGATATTGTTGGTGTATATTTTCACACACATAAAAATATATATATAAAGGAATAAATACATTTGAAAAACACATAAAGAAAAAAAAGCTTCTGTTCTCCTAAAAGCACTTGAAAATGACAATGAGAATATAAAGTCAAGCTATAAACTGGGAGAAAAATCTTTGTAAATCACATAGATAAAAGACGTGTATCTGGAACATATAAAGAACTTTCAAAATATAAAGGAAAAAGATTACAAAGAACCTGATTGTACAAAGCAGACAAAAGATTTGCAGCACTTCACCAAAAATGGTATTTGCATAGGCAAGAAGGACACAGGCAAAGGGTAACCACAGGGAGGAAGTGGGAGGAAGGCTGTTACACTGTAAGGAATGTAACCAGTGTCACAAAACAAAATGTCTATGAACTATTGAATATAAAACGAATTTGCTTTGTAAAATCTCACCCAAATCACAATAAAAAGTTTAAAAAAGTGGATAGTAAATAAGCACTTAAAAAGATGCTCAATTACATTGTTGTTGTTGTTGTTATATGCCATCGAGTCGGCCCCGACTCATAGCGACCCCTCCTTGGGTTTCCGAGGCAGTATCACTACGGAAGTAGGATTGCCCAACCTTCCTTCCGAGGAGTGGCCGGTGGGTTTGAACCGCCAGCCTTCTGGTTAGCAGTCAAGTGCCTTAGGCACTATGCTACCAGAGCTCCTGCTCAATTACATTAGTCACTAAGAAAATAAAAATTAAAACCACACTGAAACACCATTATACATGTATAAAAATGTCTAAAATAAAAAAAATCAAGGGGTGGCAAGGATGTGGAAACAACGGAACTCTTAACACTGCTAATAAGAATGAGAAGTGGTACTACCACTTTGAAAAACACTTTTTACAGTTTCTTAAAAAAATTAACAATACATATGACCCAGTTAATCCAGGCCTAGGAGCTGTGGTGGCACAGAGCGTAAAGCATTCAGCTGCTATCCAAAAAGTCAGTGGATTGAACCCACCAGCCGCTCTGTGGGAGAAAGATGAGGCAGTCTGCTTCTGTAAAGATTTACCGCCTTGAAAACCCTATGGGGCAGTTCTATTCTATCCTGTAGGGTTGTTATGAGTCGGAATCGGCTCAATGGCAATGGGTAGGTAGTTACTCAAGATAAATGAGAACATACGTCCATATGAAAACTTGTACACAAAGTAGCTTTAGTTGTAATAGCCAGAAACTAGGAAACAACCAAAATTTCCAACAACAGGTAAACAGATAAGCTGCAGTATAATTTTTTATTGGGGTGTTACTTGCTACCATGAGTTACTCCTCAACTCATGGTGATGCCATCCATGTACAAGGGGATGGAATGCTGCTTGGAAATGCATCATCCCCATGATCAGCTGTGGATCAGACTGCTGTGAGTTGTAGGGTTTACACTGCCTGATACTTGGAAGGAGATTGCCAGGCCTTTCTTCCTAGACTGCCTGAATCTGGAAGCGCTGGTGAAACTTTATTAGCATCACAGGAACATACAAGCCTCTACTGACAGACAGGTGGTGGCTACACAGGAAGTGCATTGGCCAGGAATTGTAACTGGGTCGCCCCCACGGAGGGCAAGAATTCTATCACTGAATCACTAATGATCTTCCCTCCAGCCCCTATATAATATTAATCAGCAATTAAAATGAATCAATTAGTGATACATGCAACAATATGGATGAATTTCAAAATAAACAATGAGAATAAAAGCAGCACTGATTCTTTTTTTGGTAAAATTTTAGATAAAGCAAACAAATCAATAGTGACAAAAAGTTGAAAGCAAGTTCTAGGGTTGGCAAGTAGAGGTAGGAGAGGGATTACAAAGGTGCATGAGGAAACTTGGGAATAATGGATGTATTCACTATATTGATTACGGTGTATATATAAGTAAAAAAGTATCAGAGTATATTTTATATAGGTGTCATTCCCTGTATGTCAATTATAGCTCAATATAGCTTTAAAGAATATAGTTAATAACACTGAAAAAATTGGATATACAGAATCTTGGATACAGGTGAAGGGAAAATTAATGAAATGGGGAAGAAATCACTCAAGTGCAAGATAGGGAGAAACAGTGATATAAAACATGATAGAGAAGTTAAGAGGATATGGATGGGAGGCGGGGCAAGATGGCAGACTAGGCAGAAGGATTGCACAGACCCTCTTCAACAAAGAAAAGGGAAACCAATTAACACAGACACAGAAGATAATCTTGGACCCC
>NW_006921732.1:1112371-1126513 GCF_000298275.1 Orycteropus afer afer
ATTTTTTTCTGATTGATCCCTTTCCAAAGAAGTATTCAGGTATTTGTCTTCAATCTCATTAATTCTGTCTTCCATTGCATCAGTTCTACCCCCTTTGCCCTTCCAATGTGTTATCTGTTTCTAACAATTTAGTATTAATCTTCTGGATTTCAATCTATAGATTTAGAATCATTTCTAATTTTTCATTTATTTTGTCAGTTTTTCTTGTATTTTCTTCCAAAATTCTTCTAAGGTTTTTTCTGTGTTTTCTTTGGTCTGTCTTTCAATCTTTTGAAGATACCTAAATATAATTCTTTTGAATTCCTTATCAGAGAGTTCCAGTGCTGCTTCTTCCTCAGGGAGGTGTTCTGGGTCTGTATCCTGTTCCCTTGTTTCTACCACTTTATCTTGCTTCTTTGTGTGGACTGTGATGGTCTGTTGTCTCCAAGGCATCGTGGTATTGTATTAAGATCTTTGTTAATTGTTTGTGAAGAGAAGCCATGGGTGATTCAGGCTCTTCTTGGTGGATTTTTATTGTTGGCCCATTGGTGGAGAAGCAGCTGCTGGCTCTCACTCAGTAAGTGAAGTTGTAGGAGGTGTGGGTGTACTTGTATCTTTTGAGGACTGTTGCTGTCTCCCACTCAGTTAGGCAAAAATTACAATTGAATAACCATCAAAAAAACTAAAAGCACATGGACAAAAAATATACCATGAAATCACACAGGAACAGTAACCCAAAAAAAGAAAAAGGGGAGAAAAGAAGAAAAAAACAAGTAAACCTGCAACATTGTGGACAGGGCACTACGAGAAAAAAGATAGAGAAGGAGAATAATGAAGAAAGAAAACAAAAAGAAACAAACAAACAAAAAACCCCAACAAGGAATGGGGTTAACCACGAGAGGAAAAAAAAAAAAAAAGGTGGGGGGGAAGAGAGAAAAAAAAAAGCGTAAACTAGGACCTTTTCAGTCGTGCAGTACAGGTACGGAGAGTTCTTGGGGTTACTGGAAAGCAGAACCTCTTCTTAAGCCCCTGGAATCTGGTAGAGCGCTATCTCTTTAAGGTGTCTCTAGCTGCTGGTTCCGTGTTGATTTGTTTTGTCTTGGTTTTATGGTTTAATACTTTGAAAAGGTGACGCTGGTGTATTTTATTTTATTATGGATTCAGGTGTGTTGGGTAGCTCTGCTGTTTTCTTTATGATGGTGGAATCACCGTGTGGAGTGTGGAAATGTGTTTGTTTCTGTTTTTCGTAGAGAGGGTTTAGAGTTCAAAGTTGGAGGTTTTATGGTAATTGGCTGAATATGGTTTCTTCTTTTGAAAGAGTGAAGTTATTGGCGGAGAAGGTGGGAGCAGAAGAAGGAAACCTTGGTGTTGCTAGGATTGGTTTCTAGGGCTTTGAGCAGGCTATTACTGATGATGTATTTATTTACAAGACCGTGGCTCAACCTCAGGAAAGATTCCTATTGTTAGGGCATCGCAACTTTACTCCAGTTTCAGGCACACTCAAAGACCCTGCTTCTGCAGCCTCACAGAGCCAAAGAACAGCTCCAAGGCAAACTTCCCGGGACTGCACTCAGTCACTGTTTCTTCGTTCTCCCTGCCCCATCTACCCGTGGCGCTGATGCAATCCCACCAGACTGCTAATTGCTGGCTCTGGAGTTTGTCTGTGATACCGCCCAACTGCAGCGCCAAATATGTGCACAATTTCAGCTGTGTTGGAGTTGGGGGAGTACCCACTAGTGACCTGCAGTTCCGATATCTGTGCCAAAGATAAGCACGATGTCTCCCAGTCTGACCCAAGCCCACTCTGTGACCCGCTGGGAGGGGAGGGAGCTTGCCTTCCTGGTGTAACAGTGTGTTCTCCACTTGAATCTCAGCGGTGGTGCCTGTGCCCGCCTGCACCCAGATGACCCACATTACCGACAAAATCAGCTGCTGGAGGCAGAAGCTGAGATTTCAGTAATTAGATATATGATTCTACTTCAATTTCTTTAGTATCTGGGAAATAGAAGACTTTTTTTTCCTTCTTTAAGTTATGGTTTAATCTGGATAAAACTGGAGCTCAGATATTGAAGATCTTATTTTTGAAAATTTCTGAGGTCATAAGGCATTCTGATAATCCTGTTTGCAAAACTGTATTTTAAAAGTATCAGAATTTGACACTTCTGGTAGCATAGTGCCTAAGGCACTTAACTGCTAACCAGAAGGCTGGCAGTTCAAACCCACCAGCCACTCCTTGGAAGAAAGGTTGGGCAATCTACTTCCATAGTGATACCGCCAAGGAGGGGTCACTACGAGTTGGGTCTGACTCGAAGGCACATAACAACAACAACAAAGAAGATATACAAATAGCCAACAAGTACATGAAAAGACACTAACCATAACTAGTTAAGCAAATCAAAACCACAACGAGGTACTATTTCACACCTGCTAAAATTGCTATGATAAAATGAAAAAAAGAAAACAGGTGTTTATAAAGATATGCAGATATCAGAATACTTGTACAGTGCTGGTGGAAGTGTCAAATGGTGTATGTGCTGTGGAAAATGTTTGGTCGTTCTTCAAAAAAATAAACATAGAATTATAATGTTGTTAGGTGCAGTTGAGTCAGCTCCAACTCATAGTAACCCTATGTACAACAGAATGAAATACTGCCTGGTCCTGCACCTTCCTCACAATCCTTGCTATGATTGAGCCCATTGTAGCTATGGTGTGAATCCAACTTGTTGTGGGTCTTTCCCTTTTTTGCTGACCCTCCTCTTTACCAAGCATGATATACTCCAGGGAGTGGTCCCTTCTGACAACATGACCAAAGTAGGTGAGACAAATCCTGGCTGTTCTCGTTTCTAAGGAGCATTCTGGCTGTATTTTTCCAAAACAGATTTGTTCATTCTTCTGGCAGTCCATGGTACTTTCAGTATTCTTTGCCAACAGTACAATTCCAAGGCATCAATTCTTCTTCAGTCTTTCTTATTCATTGTCCAGCTCTCATATGCATATGAGGTGATTGAAAATACCATGGCTTGGTTCTTACTCTTCAAAGTGACATCTTCGCTCCTTATCACTTTAAAGAGGTCTTTTGCAGTGTATCTGCCCACTGCAATATTACATCTCATTTCTTAACTGCTACTTCTAAGGGTGTTTACTGTAGATCCAAGTAAAATGAAATCCCTGACAACCTCAATCTTTTCTCCATTTATCAGATGTTGCTTATTGGTCCAGTTGTGAGGATTGTCATTTTCTTTATACTGAGATGTAATCAGACTAAAAATTGTAGTCTGTGATCTTCATCAATAAGTGCTTCAAATAAACTTAACTTCAAGCAAGTAAGGTTGTGTCATCTGCATATCACAGACTGTTAAAGATTCTGTCTCCAATCCTGATGCTGTGCTCTTTATCATATAGTCTAGATTCTCAGATTACTTGCTCAGCATACAGAACGAAAAAGAATGGCGAAAGGATACATCCCTGATGCATACCTTTCCTGATTTTAAACCATGCAGTATAACCTTGTTCTGTTCAAATAGACCAACTTCTTGGTCTATGTGCAAGTTCCTCACGAGTACAATTAAGTGCTCTGGAATTCCCATTCTTCGCAATGTTATTGATAATTTGTTTTGATCCACACATCTGAATACCTTTGCATAGTCAATAAAACACAGGTAAACATCTTTCTGGTATACTCTGTTTTCAGCCAAGATGCAATGATATACCTCATTCCACTTCCTCTTCTGAATCCAGCTTGAATTTCTGGAAGTTCCCTATCAGCATACTGCTGCAACAATTTTTGAATTATCTTCAGCAAAGTTTTACTTGCATATGATATTGTCCAATAATTTCCACATTCTGTTGTATCACCTTTCTTTGAAATGGGCACAAATATCGATCTCTTAGAGTCAGTGGGCCAGGTAGCTGTCTTCCAAATTTCTTGGCATTAATGAGTAAGTGTCTCCAGCATTGCATCCATTTGTTGAAACATCTCAATGGATATTCCATCTATTTCTGAAGCCTTGTTTCTTGCCAATGCCATCAGTGCAGCTTGGACTTCTTTCATATCATTGGTTCTCAATCATATGCTACCTCCTGGAATAGCAGAACATCAACCAATTATTTTTGGTACAATGACTCTGTGTATTCCTTCCATCTCCTTGTGATGCTTCCTGAATAGCTCAATATTTTACCAATATTGTTGTTGTTGTTAGGTGACAATGAGTCATATCTGACTCATAGCAACCTCACATACAGCAGAATGAAACACTGGCTGGTCCTGTGCCATCCCCAATATCTTTGCTATACCTGAGCCCATTGTTGCAGCCACTGTGTCAATCCATCTTGTTGAGGGCCTTCCGCTTTTTCATTGTCCCTCCACTTTGTCAAGCATGATATCCTTCTCCAGGGAAAGGTCCCTTCTTACCACATGACCAAATTAGGTGAGAGGAAGTTTGGCCATTCACTTCCAAGGACCATTCTGGCTGCACTCCTTCCAGGACAGATTTGTTAGTTCTTTTAGCAGTCCATGGTACTTTCAGCTTTCTTCGCCAACACCACAACTCAAAAGCATCAACTCTTCTTCAGTCTTCCTTATTCACTGTCCAGCTCTCACATGCATATAAAGCAATTGAAAATACCATGGCTTGTGTCAAGCACACCTTAGTCTTCTGGAAAACATCTCTGCTCTTCAGCACTTGAAAGAGGTCCTTTGCAGCAGACTGCCCAATGCTATACGACATCTGATATCCTGACTGCTGCTTCCATTGGTGTTGATTGTAGAACGAAGTAATATGAAGTCTTTGGCAACTTCAATGTTTTCTCCACTTATCATGATGCTGCTTGTTGGTCCCATTGTAAGGATTTTTGTTTTCTTTATATTGAGGTATAATCCATACTGCAGACTGTAGTCTTCAATCTTCATCAGTAAGTGTTTCAAGTCATCCTCATTCTCACTGAGCAAACTTGTGTCGTCTGCATAATGTAGGTTGTTAATGAGTCTTCCTCCAATCCTGATGCCACATTCTTCTTCATATAGTCCAGCTTCTTGGATTATTTGCTAAGCATACAGATTAAATAAGTATAGTGAAAGGATACAACCCTGACACACTCCCTTCTTCATTTTAAATCATGCAGTGTCCCATTGTTCTGTTCGAATGACAGCCTCCTGGTCTACGCATAGGTTCCTCATGAGTACAATTAAATGTTCTGGAATTCCAATTCTTCTTAATGTTATCCATAATTTGTTATGATCCACACAATCAAATGCTTCTGTCTAGTCAATAAAACACAAGTAAACATCCTTCTGGTATTCTTTGCTCTGAGCCAAGATCCATCTGACATCAGCAATTATATAGCTTGTTCCACACCCTCTTCTGAATCCAGCTTGCATTTCTGGATGTTCTCTGTCAACATACTGCTGTAACCATTTTTGAATTATCTTCAGTAAGATTTTACTTGTGTGCAATATTAATGATATTGTTTGATAATTTCCACATTCTGTGGGATCACCTTTCTTTGGAATAGGTACAAATATAGATCTTTTCCAGTCAGTTGGCCAGGTAGTTGGCTCCCAAATCTCCTGGCATAGCTGAGTGAGCATCACTAGAGTGTGGCATCCGTTTATTGAAACATCTCAATGGGTATCCCGTCAATTCCTGGAGCCTTGTTTTTCACCAATTCCCCCAGTGCAGCTTTGACTTCTTCCTTTACTACCATTGATTCTTGATCATATGCCTTCTCCTGAAATGGATGAGGGAGCTCTGGTGATGTAGTGCCTCATGCACATGACTGCTAACCAGAAGCCTGGTGGTTCAAACCCACCAGTGACTCCTTGGAAGGAAGGTTGGGCAATCTACTTCCATAGTGATACTGCCTCAAAAACCCAAGGAGGGATCGCTCTGAGTCAGATCTGACTCGACAGCAGTGAGGCTGGTTGGTTGGTTTGGAAATGGATGAACACCAACCAATTCTTTTTGGTACAGTGACTCTGTGTATTCCTCCCATCTTCTTTTGATGCTTCCTGCATCATTCAATATATTGCCCATAGAATCTTTCAATATTGCAACTTGAGGCTTAAATTTCCTCTTCAATTCTTTCAGCTTGAGAAATGCTGAGCATGTTCTTCCCTTTTGACCCAGCTCCATGTCTTTGCACATTTCATTATAATAATTGACTTTGTCTTCTCAAGCTGCTCTTTGAAATCTGTTTATCACTTTTATCTTGTCATTTCTTCTATTTGCTTTTGCTACTCTCCATTCCAGAGCATGTTTCAGAGTCTGTTCTGTCATCCATTTTGGTCTTTTCTTCTTGTCTTTTTAATGACCTTTTGTTTTCTTCATGGATGATGTTCTTTTTTTTAAATTGTGATTTGGGTGAAGATTTACAGAGCAAATTCACTTTCCATACAGCAGTTCACATATACTTTGTCCCATGTCATTGACCACAGTTTACCACAATGCAACAGCTCCCCTCCCACTTCCTTCCCATAGTTACGTCTTCCCAGTGAACATCCCTCCATACACTTCTGCCCCCTGAGCTGTCTCCCTGTGCATAAGCAGCCCTTCTTTCTCCCATGACATGGATGATGTTCTTGATGTCATTCCATAATTCCTCTGGTTTTCAGTCATTGGTGTCCAATCTATTCTTTAAAATGGTCTCTAAATTCAGGAGGGATGTACTCAAGGTCCTATTTTGGCTCTCGTGGACTTGTTTTAATTGTCTTCAACTTCAACTTGAACTTGCAAATGAGCAATTGATGGTCTGTTCCATAATCAGCTCCTGGCGTTGTTTTGGCTGAAGATATTGAGCTTCTCCATTGCCTCTTGCCACAG
Organism: Orycteropus afer afer; assembly: GCF_000298275.1. NCBI lineage: Eukaryota > Metazoa > Chordata > Mammalia > Tubulidentata > Orycteropodidae > Orycteropus > Orycteropus afer. The sequence goes on from NW_006921732.1 coordinate 1,119,169, forward strand.
ATATAGTCAATCTGATTCCTGTGTACTCCATCTGACGAAGTCCACATGTATAGCCACTGTTTGTGCTGTTAAAAAGAGGTATTTACAATGAATAAGTCATTGGTCTTGCAAAATTCTATCATGCTATATCCAGCATTATTTCTATCTTCAAGGTCAAATTTTCCAGTGAGTCTTCTTGGTTTCCAACTTTTGCATTCCAGTCACCAGTGATAATCAGCACATTTTGATTGCATGTTTGGTGCGTAAATTTGAATAATAGTAGTATTAAATGGCTTTCCTCGTTGTTGTTGTTATGTGCTGTCGAGTCAGACCTGACTCACAGAGACCCCTCCTTGGGTTTCCGAGGCAGTATCACTACGGAAGTAGATTGCCCCATCTTCCTTCTGAGGAGTGGTTGGTGGGTTTGAACTGCCAGCCTTCTGATTAGCAGTCAAGTGCCTTACGCACTATGCTACCAGAGCTTCCGGCTTTCCTCATAGGCATGTGGATATTATTCTATCACTGACAGCACTGTACTTCAGGATAGATCTTGAAACATTCTTTGTGGCAATGAATGCCATGCCATTCCTCTTCAATTTGTCATTTCTAGCATAGTAGCTAATATGGTTATTTGATTAAAAATTGCCAAAACCAGTCCACTTCAGCTCACTAATGCCTAGGATATCAACCTTTATGTGTTCCATTTCATTTTTGACAACTTCCAATTTTCCTAGATTCACACTTTGTACACTCCATGTTCTGATTATCAGTCGATGTTTGCAGCTGCTGCTTCTCATATTGAGTCGTGCCACATCAGCAAATGAAGACTCTGAAAGCTTTACTCTATCCATATCATTAAGATAGGCTCTACTCTGATGAGGCAGCTCTTTCCTAGTCATATTTTGAGTGCCTTCCAACTCGAGGGGTTCATCTTCTGGCACTGTATCGAACAATGTTTCAAGGCTATTCATAAAAATTTCCAGTAATATATAAGACAGTGTTTCACTACTATTCATAAGGTTTTCACTGCCCAATCCTTTGAGAAGTGGATGGCCTCTTCCTTTTTCAGAGCTTTTACCCATAGAATCCTTCAATATTGCAAACTGAAGTTTGAATTTTTTCTTGAGTTCAGCTTGAGAATGCTAAATGTACTTTTTCCCTTTTAGTTTTCTAACTCCAGATCTTTGCATATTTCACTATAATAATTGATTTCATCTTTTCTAGCCATCCTTTGAAGTCTTCTTTTCAGCTCTTTAATTATTTTTTCCATTCTGTTTAGCTACTTTCCATTCAAGAGCAAGTTTCAGAGTCTCTTTTGACATCCATTTTGGTCTGTTCTTCCTTTCCCGTATTTTTAATGACTTTTTGCTTTCTTCATATGTGGTAGTTATGTTTGTGTGTCAACTTGGCTGGGCCAGGTTGAGTGGCTGGGAAGCTGGTGGTAGTTATTCCCCACGATGAGACTGGCAATCAGCTCCATGGTGGGATCTACCACAAACAGCTGGGTAGCTGCCTTTGGGTATGCCTTTCGGATGTGGTCTGCTTCCTGTATATAAGAAGAAGCCTTGGAAATAGTTTCTAGCTCATGGCACTTTTGAACCTTGCATGTAGATGTGTCATTGTTCAGCAGCCTGCCATGCTCTGCTGACCTGGGGACTTACAATGGATTTGAATTAATGGCCTGCCTTGTGGTTTGGCAACATTGGGATTGTGCCTTTTTACTTGTCAACCTCGGGCTTGGCAGCCTCAGCAGGCAGCAGCTGTCTGAGTGAAGAAAGGCCTCTAGCTTCAGTGGGCTGGGAGCTGGAGGTAGAGTTGAAGCCCAAGGTTGTTCACAAAGCCCCTAGAGCCTGGCACTTGGAACCCAGCCTTTTAGCTTCCCACATTGTAAGAGAATAAACTCCTGTTTGTTAAGGCCATCCCATCTGTGGCATATTCTTGTCAGAGCGGCACTAGGTAACTAGAACATTATATATGACGTTTTTGATGACATCCCACAAGTCATGTGGTCTTCAGTCATTGGTGTTCAATGTGTCAAATCTCTTCTTCAGATGGTCTATAAATTCAGATGGAAATAGTCAAGGTTGTGTTTCAGCATTCATGGACTTGTTTTAATTTTCTTTAGCTTCAATCTAAACTTGCATATGAGCAATAGATAGTCTGCTCCATAATTAGCACCTAGCCTTGTTCTGACTGATATGGAGCTTCTCCATTGCTTCTTTCCACAGATGTAGTCAGTCTGATTCCAGTGTATTCCATCTGGTGAGGTTCACATGTATAGCTGCTGTTTATGTTGTTGAAAAAGGTATTTGCAATGAATTAGTCATTGGTCTTGAAACATTCTGTCATGCAATCTCTGATGTCATTTCTACCACCAAGGCCATATTTACCAATTACCAATGATTCTTCTTTATTTCCAACTTTTGCATTCCAATCATCAGTAATTATCAATACATCTTGATTGCATGTTTTGTCAATTTCAGACTGCAGAAATTGGTAAAAATCTTCAATTTCTTCATCTTGGGCGTTAGTAGTCAGTGCATAAATTTGAGTAATAGTAATAATATTAATAGGTCTTCCCTGTGTTGTGGTTAGGTGCCATCTAGTTAGCTCTGATCCTATGTACAACAGAATAAAACACAGCCCAGTCTTATGCCAGCCTCACAATCCTTACTATACTTGATCTCATCATTGCAGCCACTGTATCAACCCATCTCATTGAGAGCCTTCCCATTTTTCACTGACCCTCCACTTTACCAATCATGATATCCTTCTCCAGGGAATGGTCCCTTCTGACAACATGACCAAAGTAGGTGAGACGAAGTCTGGCCATTCACACTTCCAAGGAGATTCTGGCTGCACTTCTTCCTGAACAGATTTATTATTTCTTTTGGCAGTCCATGGTACTTTCAATATTCTTCACCAACACCACAATTCAAAATTTGGTCTTTCTTATTCATTGTCCAGCTTTCACATGCATATGAGGCAACTGAAAACACCATGGCTTGGGTTAGGCACAGCTTAGTCTTTAAAGAGATATCTCTGCTCATCAGCACTTTAAAGAGGTCTTTTGGAGCAGATTTACCCAGCTCAATACGTCATCTGATTTCTTGCCTGCTGCTGCCATTGGTGTTGATTGTAAAACCAAGTAATATGAAATCTTCGACAATTTCAATTTTCTCTCCATTTACTGTGATGCTGCTTATTGGTCCAGTTGTGAGGATTTTTGTTTTCTTATGTTGAGGTGTAATCCATACTGCAGACTATGGTCTTTAATCTTTATCAGTAAGTGCTTCAAGTCATCTTCACTTGAAAGTGAAGCAATCAAGGTTTTGTTCTGTGTATTGCAGGTTGTTAATTAATGACTCTTCCTCCAGTCCTGATGCTGTCTTCTTCATATAGTCCAGCTTCTTGAATTATTTGCTTAGCATATAGATTGAATAAATATGGGGAAAGGACACAACCCTGACACACTCCCTTCCTTTTTTTAAACCATGCAATATCCCCTTGTTCTGTTTGAATGACAGCTTCCTGGTCTATGTAGAGGTTCCGCATGAGCACAATTAAGTGTTTTGGAATTCCCTTTCTTCTCAACGTTATCCATAATTTGTTATGATCCACACAGTCGAATGCCTTTGCATAGTCAATAAAACACAATTAAATATCATTCTGGTATTCTTTGCTTTCAGCCAAGAGCCATCTGACATCAGCAATGATATCTTTCATTCCACGTCCTCTTCTGAATTCAGCTTGCATTTCCGGAAGCTCTCTGTCAATATACTGCTGCGACCATTTTTGAATTATTTTCAGTAAAATTTTACTTGCATGTGACATTAATGATATTGTTTGATAATTTGCACATTCTGTGGGATCACCTTTCTTTGGAATGGGTACAGTAAGTTGGCCATGTAGTTGTTTTCCAAATCTTCTGGCATAGTTGAGTGAGTGCCTCTAGTGAGGCAACTGTTTGTTGAAACATCTCAATGGGTATTCCATTAATCCTTGGATCCTTGTTTTTTCCCAATTCCTCCAGTGCAGCTTCAACTTCTTCCTTCAATACCATTGTTTCTTGATCATACACCACCTCCTGAAATGGATGAACATCAACCAATTCTTTTTGGACTCTGTGTATTCCTTCAATCTTCTTTTGATGTTTCCTGCATCATTCAATATTTTATCCATAGAATCCTTCAGTATTGCAACTCGAGGCGTGAATTTTTCTTCAGTTCATTTAGCCTGAGAAATGCTGAGCGTGTTCTTCCCTTTTGTTTTTCTAACTCCAGGTCTTTTCACATTTCATTATAATAACTGACTTTGTCTTCTGGAGCTGCTCTTTGAAATCTTCTACTCAGCTCTTTTATCTTGTCATTTCTTCCATTTCCTTTAGCTACTCTCTATTTCAGAGCAAGTTTCAGAGTCTCTTCTGACATCCATTTTGGTCTTTTCTTCCTTTCTTATCTTTTTAATGACCTTTTGCTTTCTTCATGTATGATGTTCTAGATGTCATCCCACAATTCATCTGGTGTTTGGTCATTGGTGTTCCCTGTAGGCATATGGATATTATCCTATCACTGACAGCACTGCACTTAAGGACAGAGCTTGAAACTTCTTTTTGATGATGAATACAACATCATTCCTCTATAATTTGTCATTTATGGCACAGACCATATGGTTATTATTGTTGTTATTTGCCGTCAAGTCAGACCTGACTCATAGCAACACCTCCTTGGGTTTCTGAAGCGTTATCACTATGGAAGTAGATTGCCCAACCTTCTTTCCAAGGAGTGGCTGGTGGGTTTGAACCACCAGCCTTCTGGATAGCAGTCAAGTGCCTTAGGCACTATGCTACCAGAGCTCCTTCCTTCAAAATGGCTAATCCCAGTCTACTTTAGCTCCCTAATGCCTAGGATATCGATCTGTATGCATTCCACTTCATTTTTGACAATTTCCAATTTTCCCAGATTCATACTTTGTACATTCCCCCTTTCAATTATTAAAGAATGTCTGCAGGTGTTTCTTCCCATTTTGAGTCATGCTCCATCAGCAAATGATGGTTTACTCTATCTATATCATTAAAGTCAACTTTACTTTGAGGAAGCAGCTCTTCCCCAGTCATATTCTGATTGCCTTCCCACTTGAGGGGCCCATCTTCTGGCAGTAAGTCAGACAATGTTTAAGTACTACATAAAGTTTTCCAGTAATATATCAGACAGTGTTTCACTGCTATTCATAAGGTTTTCAATGGCCAACTGTTTCAGAAGTGGATGGCTTCATCCTTCTTCCTGGTCTTTGTTAGTCTGGAAGCTCTGCTGAAACCTGTCCACCACGGGTGACCCTGCTGGTATTTGAAATACTGGTGGCATAGCCTCCAGACTCACAGCAACACACAAGCCACCACAGTATGACAAAATGACAGATGAGTGGTGGAGAATTACAATATGACCCAGCAATTCGATTTCTAGATATGTTGTTAGTTGTGGTTGAGTCAGTTCTGATTCATGGTGACCCCATGTGTGCAGAGAACTAGTCCACAAGGTTTTGAAGGCCATGACCTTTCAGAAGCAGATTACCAGGTCTGTCTTCTGAAGCACCTCTAGGTAGTTTTGAACCAACCTCTGTGCCAGTAGTAAATGCTTAACTGTTTGTGCAGCCCAGGACTATAGTGTTAAATATATCTAAAATCTGAACCTGTTGTTATTGACTCTGACTCACTGTGATCCTATAGGACAGAGTAGAAGTACCTCACAGGATTTTCAAAGCTCTAAGTCTTTACGGAAGCTGGCTATCACCTCTTTCTCCTGTACAATGGCTGGTGGGTTTGAAGTACTAACCTTTTAGTTAGTAGCAGCTGAGTGGTTAACCAATGTACCACAAGGCCTCCCTACTTTAAGACATAAGGCCCCTCACACTGAAAACAGGTATTCAAATAAATATTTGCACATGAATGTTCATAGCAGTACTATTCAAACAGCTGAAAGGTGGAAACAACACAAATGTCCATCAAAAGATGAATAGGTAAACAAAAGGTGATATATCTATACAATGGAATATTACTTACCATAAAAATGAATGAAGTACTGATACAAGGTACAAAATGATGAACCTCACACACATTATGCCAAGTAAAAGAAGCCAGACACAAAAGATCATATATTTGGCTTTTTAGGTTTTGCCTTTCTTCTATTGTATTGTCAAGAGGTAAGTAATGAATTATAAATTCCAGAGTTCCCCCCATATTTTCAAGTCTGGTGACCCAGGCATTGAAGGAAGGGAAATGGTTAAGATATTAATATACAAGCACACACATATACTTTTATTTTGATATCTTAAAGATGGAGCCAATCCCTTCCAATCCCTCTGATTATACCTGCTACAATATGTTTTTACCCATCCACAAAAGACCACAGATCTTTAAAAAAAAAAAAAAATCCAAAAAGTACAATAATGGGTTATTTTTTAAGTAACATATTTTGTCAAACCTGTCAATAGAGCAATAAGATGAATCTGTCTCTAATAAATTTCTTCTTTTAGAATGTTTAAATATTCATGCTTTTATTTTAAATATATCATTAGAAGCATGGAAAGAACATTAGACTAAGAATCACAAGATCTAGGTTCTAATCCTGGCCCTGCCACTTTCTATCTCTATATTGCATAGGCCATTTAATCTCTTTGAGTTTCAATTTTCTTATCAGAAAATGGAAGTCATTAATGCATTCATTAATTCAAGATACATGAAATGTCAGACATTATGCAGGTGCTTAGTCCTGTGTGTCATGTTGGGGTGGAAATAATAACAATAAGCACGTATTGTGCTCCTGTCATTTCCTGATCATTGTAAATACCAGTAGCTTAACTCAGATGAACTCTTAGTCCTCAACTGTTCAGCTGTGGAGTCAAACAGACTGAGCTCCAATCTCATCTCTGCCATTTTCCATCTGTGTAACTTTGGAGAAACTAGTTAATGTTTCTAAGCCTCAGTTTTCTTACATGTAAATTTTAAGTTATTTTCCCAGTCATATGGATGGAAAATGGCAGACAGGATTAGAATGCAATCATACACTTGAGGACCACACAATTAGAAAAGTAAAAAGGATACAAGTAAAAAATCACAGAGCTGTTAAAAAAAATCACATATTATATGATTCCATTTATACAAAACATCTGCAGTGGGTAAATCTATTAAGACAGAAAGTAGATTAGTGGTTGCCAGGGGATTAGGAAAGATGTCCCTTTGAAGACTAAAGTGGAGTTAATATGACTGTTATTCAAATTTATGCCCCAACAACCAAAGCCACACATGAGGAAATTGAAGAATTTTATCAGCTTCTACAGTCTGAAATTGACCAAACATGCAATCAGGATG
>NW_006921732.1:1128703-1130217 GCF_000298275.1 Orycteropus afer afer
AAATGACTCAACGGCACTTAACAACAACAACAACAGGGGATTAGGAAAGATGTCCCTTTGAAGACTAAAGTGGGCCTGACCCAAGCCATGGTATTTTCAATTGCCTCATATGCATATGAATGCTGGAAACTGAATAATGAAGACTGAAGAAGAGTTGATGCCTTTGAATTGTGGTGTTGGCGAAGAGTACTGAATACTGGAAGAATACTGAACTGCCAGAAGAACGAACAAATCTGTCTTGGAAGAAGTGAAGCCAGAATGCTCCTGAGAAGCAAGAATGGCCAGACTTAGTCTCAAATACTTTAGTCATGTTGTCCGAAGGGAACATTCCCTGAAGAAGGATAGTACGCTTGGTAAAGTGGAGGGTCAGTGAAAATGGGGAAGACTCTTAATGAGGTGGACTGACACAGTTGCTACAATGATGGCCTCAAGCATAACAAGAATTGTGAGGACAGTACGGGACCAGGCAGTGTTTGGTCCTGTTGTGCACAGCGTCACTAGGAGTTAGAGCCAACTCAATGGCACCTAATAACAACAGGGAATTAGGGGCTCTGGTGGTGTGTGGTTAAAGCACTGGGCTGCCAACCAAAAGTTAAGTAGTTTGAACCAACTAGCTGGTCTGCAGGAGAAAGATGAAGCAGTTTGCTTCCGTAAAGATTTATAGCCTTGGAAACCCTATGAGGCAGTTCTACTCTGCCTACAGGGTAGCTATGAGTTAGAATTGACTCATATGGCAGTGGGTTAGAGGATTAGGGGAGAGGGAAATGGGAATGTCTGCTTAATGGGTATGGGGCACTTGGGAGGGGTGAAAACATTCTGAAACTAGATAGAGGTGATGTATCCAAGAATCCAAGTTTTTGGCTGGGAGATGAATTCTCTGGCCCCAGTACACCATGAAACCCAGACCACCAGGTAACACTTGTTTTGAATCCCAATTTACTGTATTTTTTAAATTACATATGTTTTTTCAATTATATATATATACATATATATATATATAAATTCTATCATAGTATCTATGACTGCCACAGGCATTTGATAAATGTTATTCTAATAATAATAATCCTGTAATATTAATTCTTTTCCTTCTAATTAGATGTGTGACCTTGGGGCAAATAGTTAGATTTCTCTGAATTTATCCTAAGGACTGTCCTTAGAAGGGGGAGACCCTGGAGCCAAATCACCCCTCACTAATGGCATAATTTTTCTGCAGGTAAAACGGCAATAGTAGAAGAGGGAAAACAGGAGAAGATTCATGAACATGAGCCTCAGGTCTCTGAAGAATCTTTCTATTGTGTCCTGACTGTATCCCACTCAAGCCACTGTCTATGTGCCAGGGCTCTCAGAGATGCTCTCAAGGCCAAAAATAAGAATACTAGAAGTCCTAAGACAGAAGATTATGTACTGTATTGCAGTGTAGTAAATTACTTTGTGTGGCTTTTCTACCCATAAGTCTTTGTAAACTCCAAGGTGGGATTTACTATGAGCAACTGAGGAGCTCCTGATTGCTGAAG
>NW_006921732.1:1130557-1193051 GCF_000298275.1 Orycteropus afer afer
AAATCTGTGAGTTCTGTGTGGCCACTGCAGTGAATTATCGAACCCAGGAGAGAGGTGGTGGGTGCTTTGGGAGGAACGGTTGGAGAAAGGGCTGGAGGGAGGCAGCATGTCTGGCCTTGTAAGACTAGGCCTTGGGTTACTGCTGGTAATCCTGTCTTCCTCTTGTAGGGTTAGAGGAGGTCGGAACATGTGGCCTCCTTGCCGTTTTAGCATGTATGTAATTTAGAAGAAAAGCAATACTAAAATGTAAAATAAATTTAAAAAAATCCAACAGAATTCTGATGTCATAATGACTACTTTGATTTTTTTTTTTAAATATCAAATTTCAAAAAAGCATCTCTCATTATTTTTACTGTCTGTCTAACTTAATGAATCTATCACTCTGCTCATTCCACAGTGCTTAGAGCTTGCCTTTAGGTAACCATGCACTCAGAGCTGAGGAGCTAGGAAGGCTTTTTAAGTATTAAGGGGTCCCTGTAAGAACCTAAGTTTGTTGTACTTTAGGGTGGCCCAAGCTGTGAGGATAATTGGAGAAACACTGTAATGTGCTCTGAAATATATGAAACTTTTCTAGACTGGAAGGAATGATCACTTCTGTTAATGGAATCAGAAACCATTTAGAAGACCTCATCCACTCTGTGGTAAGAATGAATTTCCTGGCTATAAGCCTAATTCAGAAGCACCAGTGGTACAGTGTTGAAAGTGCTCAGCTGCTAACCTAAAGGTCAGTGGTTTGAACCCACCAGCTGCTCTGCAGAAGAAAGATGAGACAGTCTGTTTCTGTAAAGATTTACAGTCTTAGAAACCCAAAGGGGGCAGTTCTACTCTGTCCTACAGAGTTGCTATGAGTTGAAATCAACTCAACAGCAGTCAAGTTTGGTTTAAAACCAAAAAACTAAACTCGCTGCCATTGAGTTGATTCTAGCTCCCGGTGACCCCCATTAGGTTTCCAAAGCTGTAAATCTTTATGGAAGTAGACTGCTCCATCTTCCTTCTGCAGAGCAGCTGGTGGGTTTGAACCACTGACCTTCTGGTTACCAGTCAAATGCCTTATCCACTATGCCACTGGAGCTCCTTTGGTTTGGGTGGGCCTACTTATTCACTCTAGTTTCCATTCTGTAAAATGCTGTCTCTTCCTGTTTATCTCATTAAAACTACCATTTACCAAGTATTTGGAAAGGAAAAAGTACCAAGTATTAATGAATATCCCCCTGCCTATATTTTCATCTAAGACTTAATCCTCAACGCTCTATATTTTAGGGTTTACGAAACACTTTTAAATATGATACAACAATTAGTTTGGCCAGGAAGAGACATTTACCATCATTTAGAAATGAGGAAACAAGATTGAAGAGAGTTTAAAGTTATGTTTTTTTAGCCATATTACTATAATGCTGGCCTCCTGCACCTAATCTGGAGCTCTTTCTACCATTTTACTTCTCTTCAATCTTCCTGCCTACTGTGCTTCTCCACCTAAAGCATTTTCTTCCTTCTAAATATTGTAAACATAATCCTTAAATCAGCATAGGGCACAGTGATAGAACAATTATCTGGGTGCAAAGAATAATCTGTTTCCATTTGCTGAATGAGCTAAATAGGAAAAATAGTTTAGGTTTAGTTCATTTTATCACCTACAGACTCTTCATAGAGAAAAGCAAGATGGCAAGGAATGGATATGCAACTGCAGTCTAATGTTATCCTGCAGAGTTGTCATCATCTACTTATATACTAATGACAGAGTGAGCAGCGGCAGGGATTCAGGTAAGAGGAGGGACCCAGGCCCCAATCATGGGGAAAGAGAAGCCAGGGGAACAACAGAGCAAGCAGTGGCAGGGATCTAGTTAAGGGGAGGGACCAGGCTCCACACCCACCAGCCAGGAAACTGGGGGAAAGAGAAGCCAGGGAACGACAGAGAAAGCAGCAGCAGGGATCCAGGTAAGGGGAGGGCAGAGAGCTTTCGAACAGCTAAGGGAGACAAACTTGTCTGTCAGTTTGTCATACTGTGGTGGTCTGTGTGTTTCTGTGAGGCTTGAGGTGCCACAGGTGTTTCAAAAGCCAGTAGGGTTGCACATGGTGCACAGGTTTCAACGCAGCTCACAGACTGAGACAGACTAGGAAGATAGAAGAGGCCATTCACTTCTCATAGAATTGGCTGGACAGGGAAAACCTTACGAATAGCAGAGAAATACTGTCTGATACATTACTGGGCAACTTTTATGAATAGCCCAGAAACATAGTCTGATATAGTGCAGGAGGACAAGCCCCTTGGGTCAGAAGGCTCTCAAAATATGACTGGGAAAGAGTTGCATCATCAGAGGAGAACCAACCTTACTGATATGGATAAAGTACAGCTTTCAAGACCTCCACTTGCTGACGTAGCATGACTCAAATTGAAGAAAAACAGCTGCAAACATCCATTAATAATAGGAACATGGAATGTATGAAGTATGAATCTAGGAAAATTGGAAGTTGTCAAAAATGAAATGGAATGCATAAAGATTGATATCCTAGGCATTAGTGAGCTGAAATGGATGGGTTTTTGGCATTTAGAATCAGACAACCATATGATCTACTATGCCAGGAATGACAATTTGAAGAGGAATGGTATGGCATTCATTATCATAAAGGATGCTTCAAGATTTGTCCTGAAGTACAGTGCTGTCAGTGATAAGACAATATCCATATGCCCACAAGGAAGACCAGTAATAAGATTATTATTCAAATTTATGCGCCAACCACCAAAACCAAAGAAGAGGAAATTGAAGATTTTTATCAACTTCTGCAGTCTGAAATTGACCGAATGTGCAATTAAGATGTGTTAATTATCACTGGTGACTGGAATGCAAAAGTTGGAAACAAAGAAGACTCACTGCTAGTTGGAAAATTTGGCCTTGGTGACAGAAATGATGCTGGGGATCACATGATGGAATTTTGCAAGACCAATGACTAGTTCATTGCAAATACCTTTTTTCAACAACACAAACTGCTATACACATGGACTTTGCCAGATGGAATACACAGGAATCAGAGTGACTACATCTGTGGCAAGGGGCGATGGAAAAGCTCAATATCTTCAGCCAAAACAAGGCCAGGAGCTGATTGTGGAACAGACCATCAACTCCTCATATGCAAGTTCAACTTGAAGTTGAAGACAATTCAAACAAGTCCACAAGAGCCAAAATATGACCTCCTGAATTTAGAGACCATCTAAAGAACAGATTTGATGCATTGAACACAAATGACCGAAAACCAGAATTGTGAGATGACATCAAGAACATCATCCATGAAGAAAGCAAGAGGTCATTAAAAAGATGAGATAAGAAGAAAAGACCAAAATGGATGTCAGAAGAGACTCTGAAACTTGCCCTTGAGCGGAGAGTAGCTAAAGCAAATGGAAGAAATGACAAGATAAAAGAGCTGAACAGAAGATTTCAAAGAGCAAGTTTGAGCACACAAAGCCAATTACTATTATGAAATGTTTAAAGACCTGTAGTTAGAAAACCAAAAGGGAAGAACACGCTCGACATTTCTCAAGCTGAAAGAACTGACGAAAAATTTTAAGCCTCGAGTTACAATACTGAAAGATTCTATGGGCAAAATATTGAATGATGCAGGAAGTATCAAAAGAAGATGGAAGGAATACACTGAGTCAACGTACCAAAAACAACTGGTCGATCTTCATCCATTTCAGGAGGTGGCATATGATCAAGAACCAATGGTATTGAAGGAAGAAGTCAAAGCTGCACTGAAGGAATTGGTGAAGAACAAGGCTCCAGGAATTGATGGAATGCCCACTGAGATGTTTCGACAAACGGAAGCCCCGCTGAGGCACTCACTTAGTTATGTCAAGGTATTTGGAAGACAGCTACCTGGCCAACTGACTGGAGGAAATGCGTATTTGTACCCATTCCAAAGAAGGGTAATCCAACAGAATATGGAAATTATTGAACAACATCATTAATATTGCACGCAAGTAAAATCTAACTGAGGATAATTCAAAAACAGTTGCAGGAGTATATCAACAAAGAACTTCCAGAGGTACAAGCTGGATTCAGAAGAGGATGTGGAATAAGGGATATCATTGCTGATGTCAGACAGATCTTGGCTGGAAGCAAAGAACACCAGAAAGATGTTTATTTTTGTTTTATTGACTATGCAAAAGCATTTGATTGTATGGATCATAACAAATTGTGGATAACATTAAGAAGAGTGGGAATTCCAGAACACTTAATTGTACTCATGAGGAACCTGTACACAGACCAGGAGGCAGTCCTTCGAACAGAACAAGGGGACACTGCATTGTTTAAAATGAAGAAGGCAGTCCATCAGGGTTGTATCCTTTCACCATACTTATTCAATCTATATGTGGAGCAAATAATCCAAGAAGCTGGACAATATGAAGAACTTGGCTTCAAGATTGGAGGAAGAATCATTAACAACCTGTGATATGCTGACGACACAACTTTGCTTGCTGAAAGTGAGGATGACTTGAAGCACTTACTGAGAAGACTGAAGAATACAGTTTGCAGTACGGATTACATCTCAATATAAAGAAAACAAAAATCCTCACAACTGGACCTATAAGCAGTATCACAATAAATGGAGAAAAGATTGAAGTTGTCAAAGACTTCACATTGCTTGCTTCTACAATCGATGCCAATGGAAGCAGCAGTCAGGACCTTAGATGATGTATAGCACTGGACAAGTTGGTTGCAAAGGACCTCTTTCAAGTGCTGAGGAGCAAAGATGTCTCCTTTGAGGAGTAAGGTGCGCCTGACACAAGCCATGATATTTTCAATCACCTCATATGCATGTGAGAGCTGGACAATGAATAAGGAAGACTGAAAAAGAATTGATGGTTTTGAGTTGTATTGGCAAAGAATGCTGAAAGTACCATGGACTGCTAAAAGAACTAACAAATCTGTCCTGGAGGAAGTGCAGCCAGAATGCTCCTTGGAGGCGAGAATGGCTAGACTTCATCAGACCTACTTTGGTCATGTTATCAGAGGGGACTAATCCCTGGAGAAGGATGCAATGTTTGTTAAGGTGGAGGGTCGAAGGAAGAGGGGCAGGCCCTCAATGAGATGGATTGACACAGTGGCTGAAGCGATGGGCTCAAGTATAGCAGGGATCGCGGAGCTGGTGCAGGACTGGGTGGTGTTTTGTTCTGCTATGCATAAGGTCACTATGAGTCAGAGATGACTTCACAGCACCTAACAACAACAACAACAACAACTTAAATACCTGTTTCTCTCTTCAGCCCTTACAGAAACTGAAGAGACTTGGTCTTGTTTATCTCTGCATCACTCCTACCAAACAGTGCCTGGTACTTGGTAGATTCTTTAAAAAATGGCCAATTGAATGTTACCTCCACAGATAGCTATATTCTAAGTTTCTATCTGCCACACTGATTTGTCTGGAAAATCTTTGATAAACTAAAACCAAAAACCAAATCTATTTTTATTGAGTCGATTCCAACTAACAGCAACCGCAGAGGACATAATTGAACTGGCCCCATAGGGTTTCCAAGGCTGTAAATCTTTCACCGAAGCAGAATGCCCCATCTTTCTCTGGTGAAGCGGCTGTGGGTTTTAACTGCCAACCTTTTGCTTAGCAGACAAACACTTTAACCACTATGTGACCAGATCCCCTCAAGTAACAAACTGCTAGTGCTAAAAAATCATGAAATAAGGATTATGGCAAACCTGATACCCAATATTCTTCTAAGTTGTTGTTGTTTTGTGCCGTTGAGTCAGACCCAACTCATAGCGACCCCTCCTTGGGTTTCCAAGGCAGTATCGCTACGGAAGTAGATTGCCCCATCTTCCTTCCGAGGAGTGGCTCTAAGTTACTACCTACTAAATCAAAAGACTGAGCCTATGTTAGACTCAACCAAATCAAAAAACCAAACTCACTGCCATCGAATCGATTGCAATGTATGTTAGACTTACTGGCTTTTAAAAACTCTAGTTATCAACAACAGTTTTCAAGACAGTCCATTGTGAGACTATGGAAACAGAGATGAATTCACAAGTGGCAAGCAACTTCCAAGTCCCAAATGAGACTGTCTTGCTTTGGTAGAATGTCAGTCTCTGGAATTTCTGGTGGAGATGTTTAGAAAAGACTCTTTTTCACCTCGATAGAAGTGGTGTGTGGGAGTTAGCTGAAAAGCTGGAAATTAGTTTGCTAATTTCTTTAGTGGCAGGATTTCAAATGATGGATTCTACCTCATTGTTTGCTTTAAAGGAACCTGGCTAATCTGTGCAAGTTTATGTCAAGGCTAAACACCAATCCAGAGTCTACAAACCTGGTATGGTGCTCTGTAAAAAGTTGGAAATAGAAATAGTATATGATCCAGTAATTCCACTACTAGGTATATATCCTAGAGAAATAAGAGCCATGACACAAACAGATATATGTACCCCCATGTTCACAGCAGTCCTCACAATAGCAAAAAGATGGAAACAACCTAGGTGCTCATTGTGGATGAATGGATAAACAAACTATGGTACATACACACAATGGAACTGCCATCGAGTTGATTCTGACTCACAGCGACCCCCATTGGGTTTCCAAGATGATAAATCTTTACAGAAGCAGTAGTAGTAGAAGTCTAGAATGGAAACCTAGAAATCTGTAATTGTAACACATGTGTGTTGAATGAACAGTTTGAAAAGGACTGTACTACAAAAAGAAAAGGTAAATTAAACAACATGATAAGCTCATATCACAAAGATATGAACAAACTGAGTGAACAAATGCTATAGCCACGAGAATTAGTTTCCTAACTCACAAATCTAACCATGTCCATTTTTTGTTTAAAAAATGTGATGATACTAACTGGCCACAGTTTAAGGTGCAAACTCTACAGTAGAGCACAGTAATTCCAAGATGCGGCCTTAACTTAGTGTTTTTCTCCTTTCCCTCCACGAACACACCATTCTCACCCTGATAAATTACTTCTCATTTCCCACATGTGCCAAGCCCCTTCACATCTCTAAGTTGTATCACATTTCCAAATTTTTCCAATATTCTTCCTCCTCAACCCAAATGCTCATTTCCTAACTCAATCTTCAAAACTTATTTTATAATACTACTATTATGGGAGCTCTGGTAGCATAGTGCCTAAGGCATTTGACTGCTAACCAGAAGGCTGGCGGTTCAAACCCACCAGCCACTCCTTGGAAGGAAGATGGGGCAATCTACTTCCGTAGTGACACTGCCTTGGAAACCCAAGGAGGGGTCTCTATGAGTTGGGTCCGACTCGACGGCACATAACAACAACAACATTATAGAAAATACTTCGTGAATACTTAAACAGATGCCAGGTACCAGTCTAAGTACTTTATATGTATCAACTCATTTAATCTTTCTATTACCCCCATGAAGTAACTTCTAGTTAAGGAAACTGAGGCAGAAGATGATTATTACAAGGTTATTCAGCTGCTAAGTGACAGAGCTAGTTTGAATTCAGACAACTGAGCACCACAAATGGCCACTAACAATAACCTCTTAATCATTAACTTATAGCTGCCTCTCATGAGACAGTAGGCTACTTTGAGGAAAGCATTACCTTCCAGTTATACATAGCCCAATTCAAACTGTATCTCCCTTCAGGTTCCTGTAGCCTATCTTTATTACTGTTCTGAACTTTTCCACTGTATTTGTATGTGGACCACATCTCCCCATTTTGAACCCAATTATTTTCATGTGCTGAAGTTTTATTTTTGCAGATAAGTAGCAAGCTCCCTCAGGGCAGAAATGGTGTCATCCAGTGTAGGCTGGCAAGGGCTTGGCATGTGGCTAGCATGGATAGATTTTTGTGAGACTGAAATGCAGAGCAAGTATTTTATCAGATAAACTATATTCAGTGATTAAAAAGAAGAAAGCATATGAATGGGTAATGGGCAGTCTCTCTAAAGTAAAGAATTAGAGTGGGCAGGCATTTGGTAGACAGTTCCTTTCTTAAGGGAGGACTGTCATTTTGAGAAGCAAATGTGAAAGGTCTCTCAAGCATATGAAGGTTTGACTTTCAGAGTGAAATTCTGTAATTCAAACTCCTAGTAAATAATAATTAGATAGCCACAGCTAAACATTCAAACTGATAACTGGATTGAAAAAAGAATGTATAGAAAGTTTTCACACACACACCCCTTCTTAGATAAGAGATGTTCATAAACACTTCTGGTTGGCTGTAAAGCTGAATTTTTCTATTGCTTTGCATGAATAAACTAGTTCATGACAGTAAAGTGGATGTTCTTTGTGCCAGTTACACCTGGAATATTTGCAGTGAATAGATTCCATAGGTTGTATTCTTTGCACTTTATATAAAGTTATTCTAATCCACCTTTTCCTCAGGGCAAATTCCTGTAATTGTTAAAGTAATCAAATATACACAGATGCATATGATTTAGGAGCCTTTTGAAAAAGAGAATTTAAGGAAGCATTTTTTCGAACAAAAGTACATAGGATAATAATAATAAAAATGTTATTTAAAACCCAAAAGCTAGAATTCAAAATCATTTGAAAATCTTCCCACTGTCCACATACACCTACTAGATGTTCCATTATAAGAGAAAGATATAACTTAAAATTCAGAGAAAATAGCACTAGAAGGAAAAACAACAAAAGGCCTGATTGTGAGGAAACAATCTGAGGAAATGCTTATTTAGGCCTTAATTTCCTTAAAGCAGAATGAAGGAGTAAGACCGAATGATTTCTATAGTTCTTTCAGTTCAGCCTAGAGTAAAAATAAAATTAGATAATATTTATCTTAAAGGGCTGGCAAAAAAGAGACAAATTGACCCAAGGTTGCAACAATGGGCTTAAATATAACAAATATGAGGATGGCTCAGGACTGAAAGTTTGGCATTGTTGTATCAATAAGAGTATAAGACTCTCACTAAGAGTCAGAGTGGACTAGATGGCACCTAAAACCAATAGAAACAGTATTTACCTATACAGTGCTTACTACATACCAAGCTGTAGTGTGTGCTTAACATGTATTACTTCATTTATTCTTCAAAACATGCATAGCATATAGGTACTATAATTATCCTCATATCACAAGAGGAAACTGGAAACTGACTCAATGGATCAGAAGCCATAGAGCACACACTTTAAATAAGCTCCCCAGGTGACTGTGATATTACTGGTCTACTGCACTACAGTTTTGAGAACTGCTACTCTAATGGCTGTTGTCCATACTGCTAAAGCTAGTGCAATCTTCACTGCTGTTTATAAAATAAGATTGTTTTTCAATTAGTATCTTACTTGGGAAAGTGATTTAATGGTCTGTGCCACAGTTTTCTCTTCTGTCAGATGAGAATAATAATACCTGTCACTGCAGAATTCACAGTATGAATGTAAATGGCCTGTTCCTATGCCTAACTACTAGTAGCAATTCAATAAATGGTAGCTAACATTGGCATTTAAATAAAGTTATTAAATAAATGAATGAATAATATCATTTTACTAAATCAGTTCATCTATGGATTTTCTCCCTTGTTTTTAATTTTTTTTATGTGAACACACAGTAAAACTGAGTTTTGCATTGAGGGTTTCCCTCATTTTCACTAACTTTACTAAATATGATGTCCTCTTCTAGCAATTGGACTTTTCTGATGACAGGTCCAAAATAAGTGAGCCAAAGTCATGCCATCCTTGTTTCTAAGGAACATTCTGATTGTATTTCTTCTAAGACTTATTTGTTCATTCTTCTGGCAGTTCACAATATATTCAATCATCTTTGCCAATACCACATTTTTCTTTTTTTTTTTTCTCATCAAAGACATTCTTTTTTTAAAAAAATTGTGATTTGGGTGAAAATTTTCAAAGCAAATTCACTTTCCATACAGCAGTTCACATACACTTTGTCTCATGACATTGACTACAATTTACCCCAATGCAACAGCTCCCCTCCCACTTCCTCCTGATAGTTACCTCTTTCCTGTGTCTACCCCTCCATGTACTCCTGCCCCCTCAGCTGTCTCCCTGTGCATAAACAGCCCTTCTTTCTCCCATGATCGTTCTCTCCAAGAAGTGTATCTACCTCAGGTAAATGTTCAACTCATATGCCTGTTTTTTGTTTGGCTGGCAACCACAGGTGTGGGTTCAATTCCAGACCTGAAGGGCAGCTAGGAGCCACAGTCTCAATGGTTCCACAAGGCTCTATTGGACCAGCAAACCTTGTCCCCCCTTTCTTTTTTCCAAATGATTTTGAGTTTTGTTCCACATTGTTCTCTCTCTCTATCCAGGATCTCCTACCTAGATTCCCCTCTGAGTGTTTGACAGTGGTAGCCAGGCACCATCTAGCTTTTCTGGTTTTCATAGTCGTATAGGCTGAGGATCGCATGGTGTACCAGTTGCTTGGACTGATTGTTTCCATGCATCTTTGGTTTTCTTCATTCTTCTTTGCTCTGGATGAGGAGAGACCCATCATTGCATCTAGATGGCTGCTTGCAAGCTTTTAAGATCCCAGTTGCTACTTGCCAAAGTAGGTGGTGGAACAATGTTTTGTGTAGTATGTTATGCCAACTGAGCTTGATGTCCCCTGCAACTATGGTCCCAAGACCACAGGTTCAACTACTTGCTCCCTCTGGGTAGCTGGCCGTGGGCAAGATGTGACTACAACTTGGTCCCTTGTCAGCTCTACTATACACCTGGTAATTCTTACAGAACATAGCAATACACTTATAGAACCATTGTCTGCCAACCCTATACATGGTCTTGGGTACACTCCCCGCTGCACATACATACTTAATAATTCAGCCTGTCCACCCATCTATCCACCCATATACTCATGTTTGCCTTCACTGACAATGTAGTACTGTATGTGCAAAAGGGCTCATCTTTGCTGTCTGCACCTCCCATGTACCTCTCCATGTCTTCCTCTTCCTCAGTGCCACTATGTTGATTACTCACATTTGGTACATTGTCCTTCTCTTCACCCAAATCAATACTCATCTCTACCTATCTTAACAGTGCTCCCTCCCCTCTCCTCCTACCCTGGTAACCAACAAAGAAAATTTCCCTCCATATATAACCAATACGTGTTGAATGAATCAATTTGTCTTCTGTCTTTCTTTTCCATTGTCTGTCTTCATATGCATGTGAGACTATTATTGAAAAAACCATGGTTTAGGTCAGGTGCATCTTAGTAATCAAAGTGACATCTTTGCTTTTTAAAACTTTAAACAGGTCTTTGATAGCAGATTTGCTCAATGCAATAATAGGCAGTTGATTTCTTGACTGCTGCTTCCATGCACACTGATTGTCAATCCAAGTGCAATGAAATAATTGGTAACTCCAATTTCTTTTCTATTTATCATGATGTTTACTGGTCCAGTTGTGAGGATTTTTCTTTTCTTCATGTTCAGGTGGAATGTATAAAGGTTGTAATCTACAAAAGTTGCAGCGTTTGACCTTCATTAGTACATACTTCAAGTCATCTTCATTTCAGCAAGTGTCATCTGCCTATTTGCGTATCACATTGTCAATGAGTGCTCCTTGAATCCTGATGCTATGTTCTTCTTCAACTCGTTCAGCTTCTCAGATTATTTGTTCAGCACAGAGATTGAATAAATAAAGGTAAAAGGATAAAACCCTTCCACATATCTTTCCCAATTTTAAACCACACAGCATCCCCTTGTCTCTTGATCTCAGTACAGGTTCCGCATGAGCCCAATGAAGTATTATGGAGTTCCCATTCTCTGTAATATTATCCATAAATTGTATGATCCACATAGTTGAATGCCTTTGTGTAGTCAATAAAACACAGGTAAACACTTTGCTGGCATTCTCTGTTCTTGGCTAAGATCCACCTGACATTAGCAACGATATCCCTCCCTCATTCCACGTCCTTTTCTAAATCCAGCCTTCTAGCAGTTTCCTTCTGATGTATGGCTGTAGGTATTTTTGAATTCTCTTCAGCAAAGCATTTTGTCTTGTCAAGAATATCATATAAAAGAATCATATAGTATATAACCCTTAGAGACTAGCTTCTTTTACTAAACATAATGCTTTTGTGATGTATTTAAGTTGTATTTATCAATAGTCCTTTTTACTGCTGAATAGCAGTCCAAGGCTTGAATGTAACACAGTTTATTTATCCATTCATTCTTTGAAGGACATGTAGATTATTTTCAGCTTTGGCAAGTAAGAACAGAGCTTCTTGTATAGGCTTTTGCATCATAATTTTTCATTTTGTCTAGTGTAATACCTAGGAGAGGACTGCTAGGTTGTATGGTAAGTGTTTAATTTTATGAGAAATAGTCAAACTGTTTTTCCAGGGTGCCTGTACCATTCTGAATTGCCATCAGCAATGTATGAGAATTCTTTTAGTTGTTCTCCATTAGGCACTTTAATGTTCTGTCTTCTAACTCAGGGTCAATAAGCATTCTCAATCCTAGACTCCAAAGCTGTACAAAACTGTAATAGTATGTTAGTAACACACAAGCAGTGAATTGCTTCAGTAAAACACAGTAATAGGCAGCTGTGAGTCCCAAAAGCAAATCCTTTATTAAAATAAGTTTTTCTAGTTTACTAAGATTTTCTCTAGGATGTCTTCCTGCATATGTCGAGATATAAAATAGAAACAAAACTTCTACCAACAAAAATTCAGAAGGAGAATGTGGAGAATTTCTTCTTCTTTTTTTTTCCTTTACCAACTTTAGTGTACTTTGTGCTAAATATGGACTGCAGAGGTAAGTGTAGTGGAAAATAGGAGGTATATATGGCTATTGTTGAAATGATATATGAAAGCTGAATCAGCCACAAACACATAAAGAAATACTGACAATTATTAACCATTAGAGAGATGTAATTCAAAACAACAATGGCATCTCTCACCCCAGCAATAACAGCAAAATTCAACAAGACAGAAAATAACAAACATAAGTGAAGGTACAGAGAGATTGCAACTCTCATACACTGCTGGTGGGACTGTAAAATGGTACAACCACAATGGAAAGTGGTCTGGTGCTTCCTTAAAAAGTTGGAAATTGAAATATCATCTGATCTAGCAATCGCACAATTAGGTACATATCCTAAGAAAGTGACAGCCAAGAAACAAATAGATATATGCACAACCATGTTCCTCACAGCACTATTCACAATAGCAAAGAGATAGAAACAACCTAAGTGCCCATCAATGAATAAATGGATAACCAAACAATGGTACACACACACAATGGAATACTATGCAACATGAAAGAATAATGAAGAATCTGCAAAACATCTCATAATGTAGATGAACTTGGAAGACGTTATGCTGAGTGGACTAGTCAATCACAGGACAAATATTGTATGAGTCCACTATTATAAAAAGTCAAGGAAAGGTTTACACAAAAAAGGAAACTGTCTTTGTTGGCTACCACAAATGAGAGGAGAGGGGAGGGAAAATTGCTAGCTAGATAAGAGATATATATTGATTTGGGTAAAAGGAGAGGCAATATACTGAAAGCGGGTGACCAGCACAGTATTACTAAGGAAAAGGAAGACACAGAGAGGTGTACAAGAGGTACAAACAACAAAGGTAAATACTATTATATACACAATACTGCATTATCAGTAATAACAAACATTAATCTATGGGTGAATACACAGGTTGATGGCTAACATAATCAGATGAATGGGAATACAACCATAACCATATATAGGTTTGGCAGATGTATATTCTATATACATATATGTATGTGCTATAACCATGTCCATACATATAAGAGTTAACGGGGGCAAAGTTATGATAACTTCTTAGCCACAATCTAAAACTCAGAAGGAGTGAGTTGTTGGGCTTGTAGGCTCGGGACCATAGTTGCAGGGGACATCAAAGTCAATTGGCATAACACAGAACACAAATTTTGTATCTATATCCAGTAGTGACTGGGATATTAAAAGCTGTGACTGGCCCTCTAAGATGCAACTATTGGTTTCTCTTTGTCCGGAGCAAAGAAGAATGAAGAAAATCAAAGATGCAAGGAAACAGTTAGTCCAAGGGACTAGTGGACCTCAGCCTACATGACTGTGAGACCAGAAGAATTAGTTGGTGCATGGTTACCACTGTCTACCACTTGGAAAGGGATCAGTGTAGGAGAGCCTGTATAGAGTAGGAGAAAAATATGGAACAAAATTCAAAATCATGAAAAACACCAAGCTTACTGCTGTGATAGACTGGTAAAACCCCTGAAACTACGGCCCTTAGTCACTCTTCAGGCCTGGAATTGAACTCACTCCTGTGGCTTAACTTTCAGCCAAACAATAGGCAGACCTACAAGGTGACTACACCCGGGGTGGGTGGATTGGGAGTAGGGATGGGTGAGTAGGTATACTCCTTGGAATAATCAACCATGGGATATCAGATAACACCCTGCATAAACTTCCATCATGGAAATTATGTTATTACAGTGGAAGCTTTCATTGCAGTCTCTGAACATCCCCAGGACTGTTTTATCCTTGTATTAGTGTTGGCATATAGCAGGTCCTTAACAAAAACATGTCACTTTAGTGGTCAAACAAATGAATTGAAGTTGGTTTGCCTGGTGTATGCCTATATATCCTTTAATACTCAAACATTTTCTCTAAGAAATTTTTGTGCTATCTCTTCTCCTTGTACTTAACAGCCACTGCTGTGTTCCCACACTATATTGTCATTTTCTGTTTACTGGGGTGATGGGTAATTAGATAGCATAACTGGAGTTAGGGTGTATTTGTAACTGTAATAATGTGTCAGGGGATTCTTAGGACCACCCCACCCCCCCAAGGCAAAAAATCAGAGAAAAGTAATTTGGAAAGGCAAAGATGACTTATTAAAAATACTAAATGGAAGAAAATGCATCTCTACTATTTTTCTCGACACATTTGCTACTTTATATAAACTGGACTAATACAAGACTTGAACTTTTCAATGCTGTTCTTTTGCTCATATTTTCTCTACATTGTAATGCTCTTTCTTCAGACCTGTGCACATAAAAATTGTATTGTCATTTCCAGAATCAGATAAAATCTTACCTCCTCAGAGAAGTCCTTCCTGACTTCAAGGATTGCTCCTTCTGAATTCTAGCTCATATAATATACTATTCAATTAAAAACAAATACTGTTAGGTTTGTTTTTATACGGATATGCTTTAGCTCTCCAAACTCAGATGGTAAGTTCTTTAAAGAATAGAAGTGTCCTTCACAGCTTTTTCTTTAACCTACCCAGAAACAACCAGTGCTAGGTCCTCAGTTTGGTAGCAAATTCGTTCAAAGGAAAGGCAGAATGCACATGAAAAAGTACTCTGAGTTCTTCAAATTCCTTCGCACAAACATTGCCATATGTTAGGACCAGTGGGAAAGAAAAATCCATGAGAGATATGACTATCCCCAAAGATAGAGATTTAGGTTGATGCAGTATTTAAGACAGGAATAATTTTTTAATTCTTTTTAAAGGATTTACCTTAAGAGAGTTTCATTTAACATTTTCTGTAAGGTACCTTTCATATTTATGACATCAGGAAAGTTTCAATAGCCACTTGAGAAGACTATAGAACAAGTAGAAGGTTTTAATTTTTATTTAAACATTAAGATAGCTACTTTTTAAAATAACAGCACATTAAAAAATACAATAACTAGATATATTACTTCCAAAGCCAGCTAATATTGTGTAACTAGAAAAATAAACATACTTTGCTAGATCCTACTGTTACTGAAGACAAAAAGAAGACAGGTTGGGCTAGCTGTGTAACAATAAATGCTTTTACAGTAATACATGTTGACAGCCCAAATAAAAAAGAATGCATTACTGAGATATCATCAATTTTGTTCTGTCATTACACGGCAGCTCCATCCAGTCTAAGCTTGTCAAAAAGTGTTACTGTAATCCATGAAGATATCTCCACCTCAGGCAAAAGAGAGAAAAATGTGGTTCTGAACAGGTATGTTGCATGCTAATGCTAATGGTGAGTCTCAAATCTCTTTACATTAGTTTCACATATGACAAATTGTTAACTTCTACTCTGAGGTGTCAAGCATGGATGAACTGATCTATCAGCAGGCACTTTAAGAGCAACAAGTGTAAATAAAGAGGGTGTGGACATGATTTTTTTTTTTTTTTAGGAGTGAGCATTATTTCACACACAGAAGTAGACAGTTAGTTATGACAAATGTATTTCCTTATCCTACTCAAAGGAATATAATAGTTGGGAATCTGGGAATGTGTGACTTACTCTCCAGGTCAGCCCACTCTGATTCTATCTAATCTTGATAACAAGTGCTGCTTCAGTTTATGTCATGAATTTTTAATGTAATTGCAGCTCAGCTTTAGAAAGGAGTGTGATATATGAAAAGCACATAAATGTGTATTCTGGCTTTCATATGTAAGTGTGATCTTGGGCAAATTACTTAGCTTCTATGAGCTTCAGTTTCCTCAAGAAAACAATAAATATCTCTTAATAATAACAATAAAATAACTATCTCCTAAGACTGTAATAAAAACTACAAAAGATCATGTACAGAAAGTATCTAACATGTGCTTGATACAAGCAGATATCATAATCTTTTTTTTTTTTTTTTAACAATGAGTAGAATAATGGACATCCTTTGTTTCCTTAGGAGGTGAAAGTCTGCAATTTAATGCAGCTACTTTTAAAATCTAATGTTGCAAATGGTTAAGCATTTGACTACTAGCCAAAAGGTTGGGTGTTTGAACCCATTGAGAACACCTCTGAAGATTAGCCTGGCTATGTGCTTCCAAAAGGTCACAACATTGAAAACTCTATGGAGCAGTTCTATGCACACATGGGATTGCCATGAGTTGGAACTGACTCACTGACAACTAGGAACAACAATAGCTTTTCAAACAACAGTACATGAAAGAAAATACAACAGCTAGATACATTATCACCAAAGGCAGTAAGAAATTGCTGAGACTAAAATTCATGAGGGTAGAGCTTGAATTCTTTCTACTTTGTTAGTTCTTAGGAGTGTCCAATAACTGCAGAGCCCCAAATCAACAACTTCTCATATTGCTAAGCCCAAAGTAATGTCTCATTTTTTTTCACACACAAAAGTGAATGGCATGTATGTTCTGTTTGACATTTTCTTAACTTTTCACATTATGTCTTATTTCTTCAATTTGACTCTTGTTGTTAAGTGCTGCCAAATTGGCTCCAACTCATAGTGACCATATGCACAAGAGAATGAGACACCGTCCAGTCCTCTGCCATGCTCACAACCCTTGCTATGCTTGTGGTCATCACTGTAGCCACTGTGTCAATCCATCTTGTTAAGGGTCTTCTCCTTTTTCCCTGACCCTCTACTTTATCAAGCATAATATCCTGCTCCAGGGACTGGTCCCTTTTGACCACATGGCTAAAGGAGGTGAGATGAAGTCTGGCCATTCTTGCTTCTAAGGAGCATTCTGGCTATACTTCTTCCAAACAGATTTGTTTGTTCTTCTAGTAGCCCACAGTATATTCAATATTCTTCATCAATACTACAATTCAAATGCATCAGTTCTTTAATTTTCCTTATTCATTATCCAGCATGTAAAGCAATTATAAACACCATGGCTTGGGTCAGGCTCACCTTAGTCTTCAAAGTGACATCTCTGCTTTTTAACACTTTAAAGAGGTCTTTTGCAGTAGATTTGCCCAGTGCAATACATCATTTGATTTCTTGACTGCTGCTTCCTTAGATGTTGATTGTGGATCTAAGTAGAATGAGATCCTTGACACTGTCAATTTTTTTTCCCATTTATCAATTTGCGTTTAAGAGGCCAAAAGCAAAAACAACGTACTCTGGACAAATAGTAGACAGAATATTAAGTTCCATTCCTTCACTAATATGGGCCTTAGACAAATCTCTCAAGTTCTGAGATCAGCTTCTTTACCCACAATATAACTTGTAATCTAAATTATACAGTAAAACCTACAAAAGCCAGAATCTGTGTAAGGTGGATCCCTGTCATAGAAGGAAAACTCAAGTATTTTCCACTAAACAGAAAGTGATAGAAAAATGGTGACTATACCCTGTCAAAGGTGGAAAACTTGCAAGACCCAGAAAACAAGGCAGTCCTATTAACTTCTGGCTCTTACAGGTTTCATTGTTTAGGGCACCTGAGAGGAGCAAATGAGAGAAAGAACAAGAAGTACTTTGTATATTGTTATAGGTATTACTCCATCTGTTGTTTGACATCTTGACAATATGTAGCAAAAAGGTATACATGTCACAGGAGCCTAATAAAGAATTAGTGAATCAGGAAATGAAGAAGAATCATATTATTTGTTGGGATGACCATGAAATGTGCATTTGTGAGTATGATACTGAGAGTAATGTTTCCTGATCAGATTTGAAAAAATCAGAACAAGGAGACAGGGCATAAAAAAGTTTAAAGATTCAGCAAGGATGAAAGACTTTCAGGTCATTCAGAAGGCTTGGGATTCCATATTCTGGACATTCCTGACATCCAAAGGTTTTGGGTCTGAGCAAGAAAAGGGTTGTAACAGAATAGTTATAGGGTTATTGCCTTAAATGGATTAAACATGTGATAGAGTAACAAATAGGAGATAATCAGGCCTCACCACAAAGTGTAGAGGGACATAGGTTCAGTAAGAAAAATCAGGCAGAATGATAAGGAAAAGTAACAATATGCTATAACTATATGAAGGGTTTTAGTTTGTTAAGGTCAGCAGCTCTGCTGTTGCCGATACTATTACTAATACTATCACACTGTCTCCCAAATTGGTAAGAAAGTTAAAACCTGTGTCCTTGGGTAACTCACGAATTTTCCTGAGTTTTAATTTCCTCACTAATTGGGATAATAGTATCTGAGAGGCAGTATAGTTTGGTGAAAAGAGCATAGCCTAACTAGCTAGCCAATTTTTTTTTGAAAAAAAAAAAAAAAAAACCCATGTAATTATTTCTTTGTATCTCAGCTTCAACACCTGTAAAATGGGGAGAATACCACCCTCTTCATAGGGCTGATTGTGAAATTGAATCCTTTAGAGTTTAAACTGCTCAAGTACAGAAATTGCATTATATTTAATGTATTTTTAGAGTTGAGAGGACAAATGTGGATATTTGGCACATGTACAACCAACCAATTTTATGCAAATTTGTAAGAATACAATTTTTAAGATAACAAAAAAGTGACCATAATATTTAATAACAACAATAGCTTATCAGAAGGTAATTGATATTGTTCACAATAAACCACCAAGGCTATTTATATTCAGTTTGATGATTCCCAGTTTGAGCTGTAGTTAGTTATTATTCCACTTCTTTTCTTTATTTCTAATACACATAAGTCCTATTTGTTGTTGTTGTCAAGTGCCATCAAGTTGATTCTGACTCATAGTGACCCTACATACAACAGAACGAAACACTGCCTGGTTTGGTGCCATCCTTACAATCTTCATATTTAAGCCCATTGTTGCAGCCACTGTCAATCCATCTTGTTGAGGGTCTATCTCTTTTTCACTGATCCTCTAACTTTACCAAGCATGATGTCTTTCTCCAGGGACTGATCACACTTGTCCAAAGTATGTGAGATGCAGTCTTCCATCTTTGCTTTTAAGGAGCATTCTGGCTATATTTCTTCCAAGATAGATGTGTTCATTTTTCTGACACTCCGTGGAACATTTAATATTCTTCACCTATATAATAACTCAAGGGAGCTCTGGTGGTATAGTGTCTAAGACATTTGACTGCTAACCAGAAGGCTAGTGGCTCAAACCCACCAGTCACTTCTTGGAAGGAGAAGGTTGGGTAATCTACTTCCGTAGAGGTACTGCCTTCAGAAACCAAGGAGGGGTCGCTATGAATTGAATCCACTTGACAGCAGTAAGTTTTCTTTGTTTTTTTGATATAATAATACAAAGGCATAGGCAGAAGACATCTGGCTGCTAACCAGAGGGTCAGTGGTTCAAACCCACCAGCTACTCCATGAGAGGAAGATGAAGCAATCTTCTTCTATAAAAGCCTTGGAAACCCAAAAGGGGTTACAATGAGTTGGAACTGAGTCAATGGCAGTGGGTTTGGTTTTTGGTTTTATACGGTAATTCAAGACATCAATTCTTCTTCACTCTTCCTTATTCACTATCCAGCTTTCACATGCTTATGAGGCAAATGAAAATACCATGGCTAGGGTCAGGCACACCCTAATCTTCAAAATGATAATCTTTGCTTTTTAATATATTAAAAAGGTCTTTTGCAGTAGATTTGCCCAATGCAATACTTCTTTTGATTTCTTAACTGCTGCTTCCATGGGCTTTGATTTGGGATCCAAGTAAAATGAAATCCTTGACAGCTTCAATATTTTCTCCATTTATCATGATGTTGCTTACTGGTTCAGTTGTGAGGATTTGTTTTCTTTATGTTGAGGTGTAATTCATATAGAGGCTGTAGTCTTTGATCTTTGACCAGTAAGTGCTTCAAGTCTTCAGTTTCAGCAAAATTGTGTCATCTGCATACTGCAGGTTGTTACTGAGGCAATCTACTTCTGTACAGATCTACAATCCTGATGCTGTATTCTTCTTCATATAATCCAGTTTCTTAGATTATGTGCCCAGCATGCAGACTGAATATAAGTATGGTGAAAGGATAGAACTCTGATGCACAGCTTCCCTAATTTTAAACCATTCAGTATCCCCTTGTTCTATTTAAAAAACTGCCTTTTGGTCTATGTACAGGTTCTGCATAAGCACAAGTGTTCTAGAATTCTCATTCTTTACAATGTTATCCATAGTTTGTTATGATTCAAATAGTTGAATGCCTTTGCACAGTCAATAAAACACAGGCAAACATCTTCCTGGTATTCTCTACTTTCAGAAAAGATCTGACATCAGCAATGATATCCCTAGTTCCATGCCCTCTTCTGAATCCAGTGCGAATTTCTAGCAGTCTTTT
Organism: Orycteropus afer afer; assembly: GCF_000298275.1. Lineage (NCBI taxonomy): Eukaryota > Metazoa > Chordata > Mammalia > Tubulidentata > Orycteropodidae > Orycteropus > Orycteropus afer. The sequence continues at coordinate 1,151,441 of NW_006921732.1, forward strand.
GTTGACGTATTGCTGTAACTGATTTTGAATTACGTTCAGCATAATTTTACTTTCATGTGACACTACTGATATTGTTCTATAATTTCCACATTCCGTTAGATTACCTTTCTCTGGAATAGCTAGCTATCTGGATTTCCTCCAGTCAGTTGCTCAGATAGCTAGCTATTCACCAAATTTCTTGTCATAGACAAGTGCTTCCAGCATTGCATCCATATGCTGTAACATCTCAATTAGTATTCTGTCATTTTCTGGATGCTTGTTTTTTGTCAATACCTTCAGTGCAGCATGGACTTCTTCCTTCAATACCTGGTTCTTGATCATATGCTACCTCCTGAAATGGCTGGAGTGTCAACTAATTCTTTTTGATACAGTGACTCTGTGTATCTCTTCCATTTTCTTTTGATGCTTCCTACGGTGTTCAATTAAAGAGTCTGGTGGCATAGTTGGTAAGGCATTTGGCTGCTAACCAGAAACTTGGTGGTTCAAACCCACCAGCTGCTCTATGGGAGGAAGATGAGGCAATCTACTTCTGTACAGATTTACAGCCTTGGGAACCCAATGGGGGTCACTATGAGTCAGAATTGACCTTGATGGTTGTAGGGTTTTGGTATGTTGTTCAGTATTTTGCCCATAGAATCCATCAATACTGCAACTCAAAGCTTGAGTTATTCTCCAGCTCTTTCAGCTTGAGAAATGCTGAGTATGTTCTTCTCTTTTGTTTTTCTAACTCCAGGTCTTTGTACATTTTAATATTATATTTTACTTTGTCTTCTCAATTTGCCCTTTGAAATATTCTGTTCAGCTCATTTACTTCATCACTTCTTCCTTTTGCTTTAGCTACTCTATATTCAAGAGCAAGTTTCAGAGTCTCTTCTGACATCCATTCTGGTCTTTTCTTTCTTTCCTGTCTCTTTAATGACCTTTTATTTTCTTCATGTATGATGCCTTGATGTCACCCTACAACTCATCTTGTCTTTGGTCAATAGTGTATAGTGTGTCAAATTTATTCTTGAGATAGTCTCTAAATTCAGTTGTGATATACTGAAGGTCATACTTTGGCTCTCATGGACTTGTTTTAATTTTCTTAAGCTTCATCTTGAACTTGCACATGAGCAATTGATGGTTTGTTCCACAGTCAGCCCTGGCCTTGTTCTAGTGATGATACTGAGTTTCTCTATCACTTCTTTCCACAGAGGTAGTCGATTTGATTCCTGTGTATTTCATCTAGCACAGTCCATGTGTATAGTTGCTATATATGTTTCTGAGAGTGTGAGTAATAGTCATATTAACTGGTCTTCCTTGTAGGCATATTGGTATGATTTTACCACTGACCTACTGCACTTCAGGACAGATCTTAAATGTTCTCTTCTGACGATGAATGCAATGTCATTCCTCTTCAGTTTGTCATTCATAAAACAGTGGACCCCATGATTGTTCAATTCAAAAGAGCCAGTACCGTGCATTTCAGCTCACTCATGTCTAGGAAATCAATCTTTACATATTCTATATCATTTTTGTCAACTCCTAATTTTCCTAGCTTCATACTTTGTACATTTCATGTTCTAATTATTAATGGATATATGCAGCTGTTTCTTCTCATTTTGAGTTGTGCCACATCAGCAAATGGAGGCCCCAAAAGCTTTACTCCATTCACATCAGTAAGGCTGACTCTACTTTGGTAAGGCAGCTCTTCCCCAGTCATATTCTGAGTTTTTTTTTCCCCAATCTGAGAGGCTCATCTCCTGACACTATATCAGAGAATGTATTCTGCTGCTATTCATAAGGTTTTCACTGGCCAATTTTTTTTTTTTTTTCCCAAGCAGTATATCACCAGTTCTTCTTTCTAGTCAGTCTCAGTCTGGAAGCTCTGCTGAAACCACCATGCTGACCCTGCTGGTATTTGAAATACCAGTGGGATAACGTCCAGCATTACAGCAACGCACAGGACACCAAAGTATGAAAAACTGACAAATGAGAGGTTAAAAAAAAAAAAGTTCTAATTAGAGATTACTAAAATAGAAACAAGTGCTTGTTGGCTCTTTCAGGTATGTCTGAATATCTGGATCAAACATGGTCTCAAATTATGCACAGATTTCTCATTAAAGGCTACTTTAAGGTTTTTCAGATTTTAAGTCAATACTTTTATCACATGCCAAAGTTTAAAGATGGACTGCTTTTCTTTGGAAGAAAATAGTAAATTCCTAATTCATTTTTCATTGCTTTTGCTCTAGAAAGTATTTCATTATGCTCTGTTTCAGCCTTTGAGGATTTTTCTCGTAAAGAAATTTTATTTTATTCTTAAAATTAAAATCTATGATATTTTTAGCTGTAATACAATAGGTTTAGGATACTCAAGAATAATCATGTTACATGTGGATTGACACTCACGTGCAACCTTCTTCATCTGAATATAGCCACCATCTTCCTTGCAAACTCACAGTTTTTTATCAGTACAGATTCTGCCTCTGTTCTAATCTAACTCACAACATACAAAATAATCATTAAGTAAGTGAAAAACTTATATAGTCACCTCCTAATCAAAATGTCTCTTATGTTCAAACCAAAACCAAACTCACTGCCACAGAGTTGATTTCAACTCACAGTGACCCCCCAAGGGGTTTCCAGGGCTATACATCTTTGTGGAAGCAGACTGCTCCATAGACAGGCTTTCTTTCACAGAGAGGCTAGTGGGTTTGAAACACCAACCTTCTGGCTGGCAGCCAAATGCCTTAACCACTGCACCACCAGCCTTCCTCTTTTATGACACATTTGGAATCAGCTGTTGTAGTATCTTCGCTACTAGCACTAGAATTCTTTCAGTTGTTTATATTAATTACAACTAGTTTGAGCTATGTTATACTAATTTGCATTATGTATTACACTGTTTCATCATTATGCTTCTGAGTCTGATCAACTACAGAGAAAAATCACTGGATAAGGCACCTGTTCTCTGAGAAGAAAGGAAATACATATAGAAAGGCATCTATCTCAGTTATCCAGTTGGTGTTCTAAATGCTAACAGTTAATGCAGTTACCCCTGTCTCCTCAAAGTTACTTTGGGGTAGTAGATCTTCTGGGACTTGCATTTTGAGTAAAATTTTGATGTTAAAAATATTAAATTTTTGTTTATTTGTATCTAACATATAAATTCATATATAGGCACATCACAAAAAAGTTCTAACAAGGCTTTTGACCAAAAAAAAGAACTTTGTTTCATTCATATACATATATGTATACGTATATGTGTATGTATATGTATAAAAGAAAATAATAAAGGGCTCCTTTAGAGGTTGTTCTGTTTAAAAAGTTTTTTTGGACAAAGACATTACTCTTTGTGTAACTTTTGATGACTTATTTCTGTTTTAAAGAAAACATTTTAAGAGAAGTGAGAATCTGTATCCTGTTTGTCACTGTTAACTCTAGAGACTGGATATGGCAATGATGAAATATTAAACAGAGAAAAGAAAAATGAGTGCAGTGCTGAAAACAGTAGACAAAGGCTAGGCACAGGGGATAAAGTTACATGTTTCAAGTAACAAATCACAAAGACAACAATTTCCTTTGGAAACATAAATCAACATACTTTCCTTGTGCTGTGGAAGGATAGTTTTTAACTCCCAAATCACCCTAGAATATCATTCTGCTTTATTTTACTCTTGTCCCACTGATACAATCTTATTTTTGTTGTTCTTAAGTGCTGTTGAGTCAGTTCTGATCCACAGCAACATGTTGCTTGGCCCTGTGCCATCTTCACAATAGTAGGTATGCTTGAGCTCATTGTTACAGCCACTTTATCAATCATCTTGTTGAAGTTCTTCCTCTTTTTTGCTGACCCTCAACATTACCTGGTGTGATGTCCTTTTCCAGAGATTGGTCCCTTCTGATAACATGCCCCAAGTAAGTGAGATTAATTCTCACCACATTCACTTCTAAGGAGCATTTTTGGTTGCATTTTTCCAAGACAAATTTGTTCATTCTTCTGGCAATCCATGGCATATTCAATATTCTTCGCCAACACCATAATTCAAATGCATCAATTCTTCAGTCTTCTTTTTTCATTGTTCAGCTTTTGCATGCATATGAGGTGATTTAAAAGACCATGGCTTGGGTCACACACACCTTAGTCCTCAAAGTGACATCTCTGATTTTTTTAAAAACATTTTCAAGAGGTGTTTTGCATCATATTTGCCCAATGCAATATATCCTTTGATTTCTTGACAGCTGCTTCCGTGGCATCGAATGTAGATCTAAGTAAATAAAATGAAATTCTTGACAACTTTAATCTTTTCTCCATTTATCATGATTGCTTTCTGGTCCAATTGTGAGGACTTCTAGGTTTTTTTTTTTTTTTTTTTTTTATGCTGAGGTGTAATCCATACTGAAGATTGTAGTCTTTGAGCTTCATCATGAAGTGCTTCAAGGCTTTGCTTTCAGCAAGCAAGGTTGTGTCATCTGTATATTGTAGATTGTTAATGATTCTCCTTGCAATCCTAATGCCATGTTCTACTTCATATAGTCCAGATTCTTGGATTATTTGCTCAACATACAGACTGAATAAGTATAGTGAAAAGATATAACCCTGACGCACAACTTTCCTGATTTTACACCATGCATTATCTCCTTGTTGTGTTTGAACAACTGCTTCTTAGTCTATGAATAGGTTCTACATAAGCAAATTTAAGTGTTCTGGAATTCCCATTTTTCACAAGGTTATGCATAATTTTTTATGAACCACACAAATATATTTTTAGAATTACCAAAGAAATGTAACTATCCTAATCTCTAGGATCTGGATTATGACAATTCAGTGGATTACACCTCAGATACAAGTTAACTACAGAGGTTAGGCTAGAGGAGAGTAATTTTTTCATGTAGGATACCTGACTCTAAATAAATTATTGTTGAGTGAATGAACAAATGAATGAAACAATAAATAGTTCTGAGTCTAAGTATAATAAACTCTTGAATATCAGAGGTTTCCAGATTGTTGTTGTTTGTTGTTATGTGCCGTTGAGTCAGTTACCTATGAGTAAAAATAAATACTAAAAAAAATGGAAACATTTGCATTTTAGAAAGCATCTATTGTTTGGAACAGGTGTAAAGCAAAAAAGAGATACTAAAACGTGGTTACCATCACGTAGTAACACTTGCTTTTCTCCTTACCCTCTCTTTGCCAATAACCCCTCATTACAGTAAAGCACCTCAGACTCTAGCCCAGTGCTGTATACTTGGTAGATGCTGAGTAAACTAACAAAACCAAAGTAATAACATTAATGAAAATGTTGAAAAGAAAGCTAGGAGAAGTTACACGAAAAATAGAGGCTTACATAATCCATACTTTCTGATTAGAGTTAGGAAGAGTCAGAGATATAGACGTCAGCCTACTCTGGGCCACCGAAGAATGATTGGGAGTTTATTTAATAAAAGCTTTATACATTATAGGCTTCCTTAGTTGTATTAAGGGAGTCACTGCAGTGCTTAATATAACTTAACCATGGTTAAATAAATTCAGGCCTAGAAAGCCATTCTCCAAATAAGTTGACTATTTGATTTTAATTGCAAGCTTAAAATGAAGTGCTATTTGCAATTTTTTCCCCCAAATAAAGCCAAATTCATATTTACAAGGGACAGTGTTTCTTGTCATGTATTTAGCTGGTACCAAATTATTACAATCAATGTATATTCCAAAAGAATGCTTTAAACCTTAAAAAGGTTTTCTTGGGAACTTCACTTATGACCTTAATGACAACTTTCATGAAAACACTCTAAAATCAGAGAGAAATCCTTACTTCTTGCAGTTAAATTTCAATAAAAATTACAATTACATGGAGTCTTGGATTTTTCATGTAACCCTCATATTAAATTTTGTGCTCAGTATTAAAGGAATTAAAGTCAATTTCTTTAGCAATGAATTATAAGGAACACAAATTAAGATGAAAAAATGAACTGGAATATGCATGCAAATATTGTGCACTCATATCATTACACAACATAATCTGTAAATCTGGTACTAATGAGACTCAAGATTTAAATGGCTGAAGAATGTGTTTAGTGCATTATTGTCAATCAATGCCTCTGTTTCAGGATAAATGTAATCTTGAATGGCAACACACCTATTATTACAAATTCCTAAGTACAGTACTTCATTATTTTAAAATGTCACTGTCAATTTACAGAATAACAGATAAACATCTTTCACCTTATATCCAATTGCCTTTCCTTCAGAGTAAATGAAAGACTATTAAGAAAAATTACAAACTCAACAGTTTTATAGCAATAAAAGAAACCTTACGAGTATCAACACTCTAAAGTAGTTATAGCACTACAAATTTTCATATTTGTTAATGTGGATATCAGTTTTTACACCATTCTGATCAAGTATTATTTTTTCACGTCACATTATTCACCTAAAGCCTTCCAAGTATTCATTTATTCAACTATTCAACAAATATTTATTAAGTGCCTACTTTGTCCTAGGTATACTGTCAGGGGATAGGGTTACAGTCACAACAAACATGAATACATTAATAGTCCTTCCTTGCTCTTAACAAACTCACAGTCTATTGGAAGTCAGAGATAAGGAAATACAGTGAAATTCAATAGTACAGAGGTTCTATTAAAACTGTTTACATGCTTATAAATGGAGAAAAGATTGAAGTTGTCAAAGATTTCATATTACTTGGTTCCACAGTCAACACCAATGGAAGCAGCAGTCAAGACATCAGATGTATTGCACTGGGAAAATCTGCTGCAAAAGACCTCTTTAAAGTGCTGAAGAACAAAGATGTCTCTCTGAAGATCAAAAAATCCAAGCCATGGTATTTTCAATAGCCGCATATGCATGTGAGGGAGCTCTGGTAGCGTAGTGCCTAAGGCACTTGACTGCTAACCAGAAGGCTGGAGGTTCAAACCCTCCAGCCACTCCTCAGAAGGAAGATGGGGCAATCTACTTCCGTAGTGATACTGCCCTGGAAACCTAAGGAGGGGTCGCTATGAGTCGGGTCCGACTGGACGGCACATTACAACAACAACCTATGCATGTGAAAGCTGGACAATGAATAAAGAAGGCAGAAGAAGAGTTGATGCTTTTGAGTTGGGGTGTTGGTGAAGGTTACTCAAAGTATCATGGACTACCAGAAGAATGAACAAATCTGTCCTGAAAGAAGTACAGCTGGAATGCTCCTTGGAAGTGAGACTGGCCAGATTCCTCTCACCTACCTTGGTCATGTTGTCAGAAAAGACCATTCCCTGGAGAAGGATGTCATGCTTGGTAAAGCGGAGGGCTAGTGAAAAAGGGGAAGGCCCTTAACAAGATGTAATGACCCAGTGGCTGCAATGATGGGCTCAGGTATAGCAAGGATTGTGAGGCTGGTGCAGAAACAGGCAGCAGTATTTTTTTTCTGTTGTACATGTGGTTGCTATGAGTAAGAGTTGACTCAATGGCACCTAACAACAACAAAGGGTTCTCTGTTTAAAACACTCATTATATTTGTAAATGTTTTATCTTTGCTGAGAAACCAAACTCTCCTTTATTTGTTCTATGGAAATCCTTATTTTTTGTTATTGAAAATAAACAAAATAAAAAGTGTATTTAAAAAAAATCTGTGAACTTTGTATCTCAAATGAACAAATGCTAACACTTGTTCCATTTTTTAATCTTAAGACTGGTTTTCCAAATACAGAAATATCTTGATTGGTAAGATATTAATGATTACTTGAGATTATTATCTCAGTTCCTTACAAGCTGTGTACCTTGAGCAAATTACTTATCCTTCTTGACCCTCAGTTTTGTCACCTGAGTGTCAATTTTTGCTAGACTATCTTTGATTTGCCCCTCTAAACCCATGTTCCACTTAGCTTTGTGCCCAGGACGTCTCTCCTGCCTTCTAGCTTCTGATTTGGTGTTGTTCTGCACCATCCCCCACATTAGATACAGATGGGATGGCTATGATCCAGAGGGTTTTCACTGGCTGATTTTCGGAAGTGGATCACCAGATTTTTCTTTCTAGTCTGTCTTAGTCTGGAAGCTTTGCTGATATCTGTTCAGTATCATAGCAACAAGCAAGCCACTACCGACAGGTGGTGGCTGTGTATGAGATGCACTGGCTGGGAAATGAAACTGGTCTTCCACACGGACAGTTGGAATGCTATCACTGAACCATGAAATCAATGACTTCAACTTCTGGCTGGGTTAGACAAGAGGAAGTACTAGCAGATCATCAGACTATGGTCGCTGAAGGTTGGTTATATCCCTCAGTAAAAAGAAGTCCTCTCCTAATAGCACCTTCTCCTAAGCCTTCAGGTTTAGGGATGATAATGGCTTCCCTTAACCCTGGAGTACTGTATGATCTTTGGTTGATTTCCTTAAACCCTACCCACATCTTTATAACTAGTTCCTTTATTAGACCCTTTTCAAACTACCCAGTCTGAAGGTGCCATCTTGCTTTGCCAGAACTGTGACTGATACACAACCTCATAGGGTTGTTTTGAAGATCACATCAGATGACATATATAAAGCACCTAGAAATCACAAATATTTAGGAAAGTGTTGACTATAATTGTTATTTTCAGCATTGCTGTCATTAGTATTTTATTTGCTGTCTCCTATCATCTATACCATCTGAACATGCTTAAGGGATTGAGAAATTCAGAAATCTGGATTTTTTTTTAAACTAATTCTCACAGTTCTTCACAAATATTTCAAAGGTGTAATAGGACCTTAAAAATGAGTTATAAAACCCGGATAGTACACATGATTTCCTGGACTGAAGATTCGTCTGTATCCATGCTTCAGAATTCCTGTCCTGCAAATTGATCTCCCACTAGTCCCCCAAATCCAGCAAAGTATAAGTAGTCCATATATTTAAACAAACTGTTGGGTCTTGGAGTCATGAAAAGAATGAACTGATTCAGGGTATAACAAGATGTTAGTCAATCTGGAAATGTATCTACATATTATTTATCAATCATGACATGGGCAGATATCATCATTTGACAATTACTCATCAAAATCCTGCTTAACTTTTGACCTTACCTCATCCTTTATATCTTCCTGTTGTTGGGCAGTGAAGATCTCCATTGCAGCCATGAGTCTCATCATTAACTCATCCACTGTTGTGTTTCCTAGCAACACATGGAGATTGCCAAACTTCACATTATTAAATTTATTAAAAAATGGGAAGCCATTCTAGAATTAATCAGAAAGGAATAACTACAGTCTAAAAAAAATAGATTAGTATGCTAATATCTAATTAAAATACTTTCATGTTTTCATTGAAACGTTTCAATAAGAAAGAATAAAGCAGCATACTGGCAGTTGAAATTTCAGAATATGCACATCCCAAGGAGCAATGTCTTAATCAGAAGAATTTTTAGCACTGCAAAGAATGTCCAAGTCATGAGTACCAAAAGCCCTTTCAAGTTATGAAAACAGCTATTAATAACCCTGGCAACAATTACAATTTGTTTATATGCCAGTGACAAGTATAAGCATTTTATATATATCATCTCATTTAAAACCAAGGTATCATTATCATTTTGATTTTGTAGAGAAGAAAACCAAGGTTTACAGAGCTTAAGTAACCTGCACAGCCAAGGTCAAGCTGGTTAAGTGGCGGGGCCAGGTTTTGAAACAGATGGGCGTGACTCAAATGCCACCTCAGTATACTGTTCTTTAATTAGAATTAGTTCTTGTTACTAAAAATGCCCTGGTGAAACAAACAAAATTCAATTTCTGAAAAAAATCTGATTTCTTTTTCTGCCCAATTGATGTATTTCCATTTTGGCTTCTTTCAGATTACTATATAGTAATCTTTAGGAAAACCAATCAAAACCACCGCCATTAAGTCAATTCTGACTCATCGTGACCCTCTAGGACAGAGTCGAACTACTCCATATGGTTTCCAAGGCTGCAAATCTTTACAGAAGCAGACTGTTTCATCTTTCTCTTACAGATCAGCTGGTGAGTTCGAACTATCAACCTTTTGGTTAGCAGCCAAATGTGTTAACCACTGTGTCACCAGAACTCTTTAATATTTATGAAGAGGGTATTTAAAAAGTTTGTTTTTCCTTAATGTTGTTTTATTCTCTGTCTAAGCTGATAACAAACATATAGCACATATATACCATTTTCTGAAAGCACCAAGTCCTTGCTATTTGTTTTGTATGCATCTACAAAAAAAGCAATGTGTGAGGCTACATAAAGATATTTTTCTTCTCTTTTCTCAAATTACAAGCAGAAAGAGCTGAGTCTTTCTTCAGGGCCTAAGAAAAAATCCTTAATGAAAAGGCCACCAACAGGATAATGAACAGCAAGCATCTAAGCTGGTACTTTTCCAGAGAAAGGCTCGACTGCCTGATCTTTTGATGGCCGTTTATCCAATTTTTCTTATGACCACTGGCATCATGGGGTTAGGGAACCACTTTGGTTGTTAGCCCAAAAAAAAAAAAAAAAATCCAATTTGGTCACATTAGCACTATTCTCTCAATAAAAGAGTATAGGACAAATGTTATCTCGGGGTGGTATCATACTACTAGGGAAACAGAACTGGTTCTGTAGTCATCGTTCCAACCCTAGTTCCACAACTTACAAGCTAAATGATCCAGCAGTTAGTATTGTCTAGCACTTAATAATCATCCACTTCACACCAAAACCAAATTCATTGCCATCGAGTTGTTTCTGACTCACAGGGACCCCCATTTGGGTTTCTAAGGCTGTAAATCTTAGCAGCCAAATGTCTTAACCACTATACCACCACAGCTCCTTTAGTAAACAAATAAATGGATAAGTTACTAAATGAGTGAGTATAGCTCTCTAAAGATCACTTTTTATCTACAAAAGGGAGATAATACTAGAAATAATAACAGGAAGATTAGTTATTGTTGTTGTTATATGCCACTGAGTCAGACCCGACTCATAGTGACCCCTCCTTGGGGTTCTGAGGCTGTATCACTATAGAAGTAGATTGCCTAACCTTCCTTCTGAGGAGTGGCTGGTGGGTTTGAACCACCAGCCTTCTGTTTAGCAGTCAAGTGCCTTAGGCACTATGCTACCAGAGCTCCTAGGAAGATTAGAAGTAATATAAATGTCCTAGTATACTGTATATACAATCACTGGTAGTTATTATTATAAATAGATATTATTTATATTATATTATAAATAGAAGGGAAAAAGTTTAGCACAAAAACACCACATAACATGGCTCAACTTAGAGGACATTTTGCTGAGTGAAATAAGTCAATCACAGAAGGACAAATACAGTATTAGTTCATTAATGTGAAAAATCAAGGAATGGTTTATATATGGAAGGAAATTTTCTTTGTTGGTTACCAGTGGTGGGAGAGGAGGGGAGGGAACATTGACGCGGGGGGGATGTATTGACCCATGTCACTTTAGTTTTGTGTATTTCACTGTGCATAAATTATATTTCAATAAAAGATATTTAAAAAAAAAGTTTAGCACATTTTTAGTGTAGATTTTGCTACTGGGCTTCCATATCTCATTTGCAAACTGTAGTGACTATAGTTCAGAGCAGGGAGTATGAATACTTTATGGAATGTACTGGAATCCTGGAAAATGCTAAAGTTGTACAGCTGACTACATTCTGGTCATTAATTTTCAGATTTAAGTCACTGCTCATCAGGTATGCTTCAGCCTTACCTGGAAGAACCCACTGCCAAAGTGTACTTGTAGGTATTTTACACTTAAGCTTTTAATGGTCAAAGACGGAGAAAAGTACCAGTTGAAGCAGCTTAGGGCCAATTTATAGTCTACTGTAGTAGTTCTTAAGGAGTTCTGGTGGTGCAGTGCCTAAGGCATGTGACTGCTAACCAGAGGGCTGGTGGTTCAAACCCACCAGCTTCTCTGTGGAAGGACAATGGGGCAATCTACTTTGGTAAAGATTTACTCTCTCGGAAACCAAATGGGGTCACTCTGAGTCAGAATTAACTCAATAGCAGTAAATTTGGCTTTTTTGGTAGCAGTTCTCAAACTTTTTGGTCTTAGGCTCTCTTTACGTTCTTAAAAACTATTAAGATCCCCAAAGAACTTTTGTTTATGTGGATTACAGCCATCAACACCTACTGGATTAGAAACTAAAATGGAAATATTTTAAACATTTATTTATCAATTCATTTAAAAGTAATAATAACAAACCAACTACATGTTAATATAAATATCACATTTTTATAAAAAAGTGACCGTATTTTCCAAAACAAAACAAAAGTTTAGTGAGAAGGGTAGCACTGTTTTAACATTTTTACAAATCTCTTTAGTGTTAATCTCAATAGAAGATAACTGAATTTTCATATCTGCTTTTGCATTAAATTGATTACAATATGTTGCATTGGTTGACATTTACCAAGGAAATTTGGTCTTACACAGATAAGTAATTGGAAGAAAGAAGAGTGTTTTAAAAGATAATTGTGGATATTCTTTTTTGACACTATACTCAAACTGGTAAGTAGAAGTTTCTTCAATGATGCAATGTGAAATCTGAATCTGTATCAGTGACCTCTATGTATTTTGTTACTTTAAAATCCATTGGACTATCTTGTACTTTGAATGGATCTTTTACTGATGCATGATCATGCATTGGTCATCTGGAAAATATAGGCTCAATGAGTTACACATTTCTTCTGAATGCTGACACATTCAGATTATTATATATATATATATATATAATCACATTTGTTAATATCAGAAAAGTATTTACACTGTCATTCTTATGGTGGTAGATATAAATTTTCTTCTGAAAGCTCCAATTTCATCATTGGCAACAAATAACGTCAATTACTTTTCTTCAAGTGACAGACTCACTTTGTTCATTTTGGAGAAACTGTTTGCCAAATGCCCAGTCTACATGACCATAATTTGTCTGTCAGTCATATTTTCAAGTAAAAATGACTTTGGTTTCAAAAAAAAAAAAAAGTTCAGCTTATAACTGAAGTTACCATAAAGTACTTTACAGTATGCAGCAGAAGTGCTTTAAGTATATCTTCCATTGTTTCATACAAACTTAAAAGGCTTGAGATTTAATGAAAGTAGTAATTTTTAGTGCTTCATTAATGAGATTCTAAAATGGCTTTAAAAAAAAAAAAAACTGTGAGTCCATGGTGGTGAAAAATATGATGATGACTACTGGTACAGTTCTGTGCCATGGCCTTGATTACTGCTAAGGCGCCAGCAGTTTTACACACCATTGCTTTTGCACCACTAGTGTAAATGTCAACACAGTGAAAAAGGCAAATAACATCTGAGTGTGATTATGAAAATAATATTGACCTCCTGGATTCTCTAAAAAGGTCTAGGGACCTGGGTTGTGGGGGTTGGGGGGTGGGGAAGAAAGGTGGTAGTGGTCCCTGGACCATACTTTGAGAACTATTAGCTATTGCAGTATCACCTCTGACAGGAGAAGCAGCAATGAAATGTTATCTTCATTATCCATTTTTCCTATGCAAATCAGCTCCCCCACAGTAGGTCTCCTTTAACACTGTTCATGAAACTAACCTTATGCTTTAGTTACAGAAAAAAGATAAAATACGACAGGTTTCATTTTACTGGAGGTTTTTTAAAAGCTGGAATTTGTCTCCCCTTCCCCTATCATATTATCTGCTGTAGAACTTCTGACTTAAGTGAAGGCAGAAACGAAGTATTCCAGATCCCACGTAAGCTTTAGCTTGGGGCGCTTGAAAAATCTTTTTTCCTGTGGCATAGAGAAGATATACTGTTTTTGATTTAAACTGTACCATGAATAGATAAGGTAATATTTTACACTAATTCTTGGGGTGCATTAGTAACAGTGAGAAAAATTCACTTATTTTTGTGTAAAGAATGTGCACTGTGGTTAAAATCACAGGTTCACACCTCAGGGCTGCATCCTAGGCTTGGATTCACACAAATAAGGAGAAACAATTACCACCATGAACTATTCGATTTGCAACATACAGTCACTAGATTTTCTAGATAACTGAAGATAAGCATTTCTCTCAACTAATCAACATTACTACACACACACACACACACATATATACACATATACATATATATGAAATGTCATATTTGACACCTGATTATTACTCAAATGCTAGTTTAAAGAATTTAGCAATTGTGAACATTTAACTTGAAAATCTATGTCCCAGGGGCTGTGTAATTTTATTAAGATATTTCTGTTAGATTTTCATGCAGTGCATTTCATTTTTCATAGGACCTATATTTTTGAAGAAGCTCTGGTGGCATAGTGCCTAAGGCATTTATTTGACTGCTAACCAGAAGGCTGGCAATTCAAACCCACCAGCCACTCCTCAGAAGTAAGGTTGGGCAATTTACTTCTGTAGTGATACCGCCTTGGAAACCCAAGGAGAGGTCACTATAAGTTGCATTCGACTCAACTGCAGTGAGTTTGTTTTTTTTAGTTTTATATTTTTGAAGATGTTCTTCCCTCAGGATATTCTGTATTTTTAAATGCAAAAATATTTATCAATATTTTAAGCTCTGAAAATAAAAATTATCAGATCACCACATACACCAGGGTCTATTTCCCTTTGACATGTACTTTACCTTGTATCACATTTAACACTTCATTAGATGATCGCTTTCCCATAATAATCAGGAAAAGTGGAAACTGATCTGTTTTTTGAGTCCGAATGGTTTGTGCAACAACACTGCCAAAGTGTCTATTGCACATTGTGAGAAATCTAAAATGAGATAAAATCCAAAGTAAGTTTCATTTCAGAGTTTAATAAAATTTACTAGTATCTCAACAAAAAACTCATCATTTTATTAGTTACATTAAAATTAGACAAGCCTGTCTGATATCAGTAGATAAAAAGTTGCTGTATTGATTTTTACATCAAATCATAAATGTTTATCATACAAAAAAGTAGGAAACACATCGTAAATGCTGTCTGGGGCTGACAGCATAGAATTCTTAAACATTGCACACTATAGCGATAGCTATAAGAACACCAAATGAATTTCAAGAAGAGAGAATTTCTTAAATAGGATAAACAATATGGTATGGTACAAAGATAAATTAAGTAGTAGCATCCTAAGAAACTGGATTTAGCAATGAAAACATTTTCACAAGTCTTTAGAATCAAGAATTACACTTTAGAATAGTGTTTTCTCCAGCAGTAGCAGGTCTTCTAGTTTCATACTTAGTATGGGATAAAAATAATAATTCTAAGCTTTTGACCAAAAAAAGCTCAGAGATATTAGCATACTGAAGTCTAGCATTAGTATTCTTAACACGATCTGGAATAAATGAAAAAACTGATAAAGCTTTTCTCTTCTATTAGAGGACTGTTTGAAATTAGCATTTCTTTCAAGAGAAAAGGGTAGCTTATGATATGTTTTCAGATCTGATGGTAAAAAGTAAATGTCATAATAATAATGAATTATGAAAGACCAAATGCAAATACAGAATGCTTTAATAAGATCCAATTTAATAAAGTCTGTAAAAATAATGGACTTTTAATAACACAGGTCACAAAAGGCAAAACAGTGGAAATTCTGGGGACTAGCCACTCGTACTGGCTTATTAATTCTTAATTATGTTCATGAAAGGCAACTTAAATCGTGTGTTTTCTTATGCCTTATGATAATATTTTAGGTAACAACTCCTCTGAAATGTATGTTCTAGCTGATGAGCAAAGTCCTGTCGTCACATGCATTAAGAAGGTAAATCTATTTGAAAAGACAAACGGCATTAAAATGTCATGTGCTCAGATTCATTTGATAACCAAATTCAAAACAGAATCAAACCTCTTAATTTTTAAAGCCAATATATTTTTTGACTATAGAAAGTCATCCCAGATATTTAGGCTGACTCCTCTTCAAAACCTGTGCTGTGACTACAGAAACTAGACCTTGTTAAGGGCCACTAGAACTGTCAGCAAGAGTGTCAAGACAAGTTAACACCACTGCAATAAGTTCACTGGGAGGCAGGTTCATATATACATTTAGAACAGCAATAACCAGACTTCGTGGCTATTTGAAATGACAAGGCCTTAAGAAATCCATTGTTGGCCATGATTTCAGTGCCCCCATGAAAATTCAGATCTCCACATTCCACAACTATTATGGGATAAAAGGTGCTCAAGCAGCCTAAGCCTCCATACCAAATTTCATACCCATATAACTTCAGCTCATGAATGGGGATGTGTACATCAGGAGACTAGAAAGTTAGGATCTCATTTTTCTTTCTTCTTCTTACTAAAATATTTGAAGTCAGTCTTGACCCTAATCTGTTCATTGGCAACCTCTGAAATTAAAGATGTCAAAAAACAGTTGGAATGCCATTTCCTACAAAAGGGAGAAAATAAATCCTTGTTGCTTTCACACCAATGGATTAAGTGGATATCACACAGTAGATGCCCATCACAGCACTAGCCTCACAAGTGATGTTAAATACTAGTTGAACAGAATGAGATACCCACCCAACACTCTAAAAAAAGGTAAAAAGAGAGAAAGGAAGGAAGAAAAAAACAAAGGAAGAAAGAAAAAAAGGAAGGAAGAAAGGGTCTATAAGGCTCAGTAGTTTTCAGAATTTAATATCAAGACAATTTCCTGGAAACTATACTTCCCAAATTATCTTTTTTGTTAACACGAGCCAGAAAGGAAAATAATTAAAAAATGTAGGTATCTTTTGGGTTTAAAATAATATGTAACACAGATTTCAAAACTACACAAAGCATATTCAAGAGATACACATTCTTCAAAGGCACATAGTCATTCAGTTAACTAGAGAATACAACAAAGTGATCTGTTTTCTACCAGGTACTGGCAAATCACTCTAATTTTCTAGATGGAGTTATGAAATATACGGGGTTCACACAGCCAGCTGACTCTTTTTTTTTTTTTCCTTTTTATTGTGATTTGGGTGAAAATTTACAGAGCAAATACACTCTCCATACAGCAGTTCACATACACTGTCTCATGATATTGACCACAATTTACCACAATGCAACATCTCCCATCCTACCTCCCCCCGATAGTTACCTCTTCCCTGTGTCCATCCCTCCATGAATTCCTGCCCTCTGAGCTATCTCTCTGTGCATAAGCAGCCCTTCTTTCTCCCATGCTTGTTCTCTCCAAGGAGTGTATCTACCTCAGGTAAATGTTCAATTCATATGCCTGTCTATTGTTTGGCTGGAAGCTACAGGCATGTGTTCAATTCCAGACCTGAAGGGCAGCTAGGGGCTATAGTCTCAGTGGTTCCATCAGGCTCTATCAGGCCAGCGAACCTGGTTCCCCCCCCACCCCTTTTTTTTCCAAATGATTTTGAGTTTTGTTCCACATTGTTCTCCCTGTCTATCCAGGATCTCCTACATAGATCCTCTTCCAAGTGGTTGACAGTAGTAGTCGGGTACCATCTAGTTCTTCTGGTCTCATAGTTGTATAGGCTGCAGAGCAGATAGTGTACCAGTTGCTAGGACTAATTGTTTCCATGA
Organism: Orycteropus afer afer; assembly: GCF_000298275.1. Lineage (NCBI taxonomy): Eukaryota > Metazoa > Chordata > Mammalia > Tubulidentata > Orycteropodidae > Orycteropus > Orycteropus afer. The sequence continues at coordinate 1,168,892 of NW_006921732.1, forward strand.
ATTTTTGGTTTTCTTCATTCTTCTTGACTCTGGATGAGGAGAGACCCATCGTTGCGTCTAGATGGCAGCTTGCAAGCTTTTAAGATCCCAGTCGCTACTCGCCACAGTAGGAGGTGGAACAATGTTTTGTGTAATACGTTATGCCAATTGAGCTTGATGTCCTCTGCGACTATGGTCCCGAGCCCACAGGTTCAACTACTCGGTCCCTCTGGGTAGCTGGCTGTGACCAAGCAATGACTACAACCTTGCCCCTTGCTAGCTGACACTTTCTAGTGGCCTTACCTCATAATTTGTTCTAATCAAATATAAACTTTGTTAAAATTTTAATTAATCCGATTAATCTTCCTGAGACCTGAATCATGTTTATTTTGAGATTTTCAAGCTGTGATCTTGATGAGGCTATAGGTTCAATGCCAAACCAAATGCACTGCTGTCGAGTCGGACCCAACTCATAGCAACCCCTCCTTGGGTTTCTGAGGCAGTATCACTACGGAAGTAGATTGCCCCATCTTCCTTCCGAGGAGTGGCTGGTGGGTTTGAACAGCCAGCCTTATGAATAGCAGTCAAATGCCTTAGGCACTACGCCACCAGAGCTCCTATAGGGTTGATGGACTGCACCAAATTACAAATAGCACCAAATTACAATGTCAGTTCCTTCCATTATAATGTTCAAGGGCTTCAGGTAGCACTTCACAAAATATCAAGTTGTGAACATCACACAGCAAAGTCACCATACACAACACACTACCAGGGGCAACAAATTCAGTCAAAACATTTAGAACAAAAACAGACAAGGGAAAAACAAATTGTTTTCAGAGAGAAAGTGTGATTCTCCTAATTGTAGTATTTTCTTCCTTTTGAAGAGAAAAATATTTGCCAGTGCATCCAGGGGCAGCACCAAAGTTGTCAGCCTAACTGTACATGGCACTCATCAGTTAGATATCATGAGGGACCCCTAAAATCTCAAACCCAAAGAGGAAAGAAATGACAACTATTTTGTGACAAAATGAAATGGCTTTGTTTTCTAATTAGAAAAGATTTGGATACATCAAACAATTCACCCATCACAGACCCATCTGAGGAGGGAAATAACAAGTTGTCAAATAAACCCTCAAAACCGCAAGCCAACATGACAAATTTGAAGACAAAGAATAAATGTCCCCACTAAAGGGAAGGAGGGAGGGAGGGAAAAAATAAGGAAGTGCTGAAAAAAATGAATCAAAGAAAACTATTACTCACAAACTAGGTATAATTAAGCAGTACATTGGTGGTGGAAGGGATTGGGGTAGTGGAGAAAGGGGATGGTTGTGGTGGTTAGGAGTAGAAAGTCTGATCTTTAGCTTCACTGAATACACAAAATATAATCAGTAGCCTATATTTACCAGTTGTTGCTATTAGACAGCTAAAAATGGGAAGATAAAAAATGGCTTTAATCTAAATTTTAGAGAGGAAAATAAAACAGAATATTTATTTGATGGCTAGCATATATTAATCATTAGTAAAATTTTCAGTCTCTGAAGAATTTATCTTTTCTATCTTGCTAATGGGAACCAGGATTACTAATGAATCAGATCTGAGAAAAAGTAATCTAATTTTAATTCAAAACAGCATATAGTTTAGTTTCTTTCAAACAAAGTCATAATTACATGAGTAATTGACTTTTACTAAGGCTGTACTTCAGCATGACACATATATACTAAAAGGAACCTAGCAATTTTAGGGGAAGGAGGATGAAATACTACAAACTCTTATCGCCTACCTACTGTATACCAAGCCAAAAAAAGCAAACTCACTGCCATCAAGTTGATTCTGACTCACAGTGACCCCATTGGGTTTCCGAAGTGGTAAATCTTTAGAGTGTCCCATCTTCCTTCCGCGGACTGGAGTGGCTGGTGGGTTTGAACTGCTGACCTTCTGGTTAGTAGTCAAATGCCTTAAGCACCTTCGCCACAAGAGCTCCTTATTGTATAAAAGGTGGCGCAAAAATAGAAGCAACAAAACTGCAAACTATTCTATTTAAGGATTCCTGATTATTATATTACAATGTTACTTCTTTAAGTTTAAGGAGCTCTGGTGGCACAGATCTCGGCTGCTAACTAAAAGGTCAGCGGTTTGAACCCACAAGTGGCTCCACAGGAGGAAGATGTGGCAGTCTGCTTCTGTAAGGATTATAACCTTGGAAACCCTACGGGGCAGTTCTACTCTGTCCTATAGGGATGCCATGAGTCAGAATTGACTTTATAGTGATGGCTTTGGTTTCTGTAACTTTAAAGGGGCCTCAGATATAAAGTGGAAATAACACGTATCTTAAACTTCATATATTTTTTAAACCCACTTCCCCAACCCCCACAAAAAAACAAAAAAAAAAACACCCATCAAGTCGATTCTGACTCACAGCAACCTCCATTGGGTTTCCAAAGCTGTAAATCTTTATGAAAGCAGACTGCCTCATCTTTCTTGGACAGAGAGGCTAGTGGATTTGAATCACTGACCTTTTGGTTAACAGCCAAGTGTCTTAACCACTATATCCCCAGAGTGCCCTTCATACATTTAAATGTGGATATAAAACGAAAATCACTGTTTTTCTTTTTAATACATTTATGTTAAATAGTGTTAGTTAATTTAAAACCAAGAATCATTATCATATTTTCTAACTGCTTATCCTTGAGCCATTAAACACATGACATGTCTTGCTGATTATTTGTAAATTATTTCTCCAAATTCGAGGTTAGTGGGTAGAAGAAATTCACGTTTAACAGTGCTATGGAACTTCTCTAATATTCCTTAATAGTTTGAAGCAAGTTTTCTGTACATACTTCCTTAACTATAGGTCCTGACCCTGTACTACTTCTTTTGAAGCCACCTTGGTTTAAAACAGACCAACCGGCAGTTTCTGCTATAATAATAAGCCTCATTCCTTATACATATTCATTCGTACAGTCACATTTATGCAGATGGAAAGAAATACCAGAACTTAAGAAAAAAGACCTTAGGTATTATCTACTTATCCAGCCAACACACAATTCTCTTTTCCCTTTACTGGGAAATTAAAGCCAAGGTCCTTTTACATAGTGAGGTGAAACTTACCAACTTGCTAGCATATGACAGCCAGGCCAGCCAATAAGCTTTGTGTCCTATCACATTACTACTCCCACAACCTACATGCCCATTGTTCAGCTCATTTCTGGGGTTCCCACTGGGATCTTCAGCATTCCTGGCACATGCCCCTTTGTCCTTTGAGGTTTTGATTTCTGGAAGCAGTCCTAAGTCCTTAGGTCAAACTTAGTCAGGTAAAGAGGGTATATGACTAAGCTGGGGAACACTGACTATAAAGGCAGTGATCCTCCAGCTTTAGCGGGCTAGGGAGTTCATTTAAAAGGCAAATTCCTCAGGCACACAACCAGAGAGATTCCGATTCAGTAGATCTGAGATAAGACCCAGGAAACAACTTTTAAACACCTCCTACCATCTCTCCCTCAGATGATTCTGATGCAAGTGGTTAAGGGACCACTTGAGAAATCTTTCAGGATGCAGGGCTGCTTTCCTTGTAAGGCTTTAAGCAGTCTCTGAAGGTGGTTCTTAAAAAGTTGTCTCAAAATGTATTATACAATGACAGCTTCGCTGGACCAAGTATCTACTCTCTGAAGGTGACCACTGTGAAGAGGTAAATCCCCACTTGCTTCATTTGCATGGGTGAGCTAAATCTGAGGTGAGACAAATACTTCCCAATGATGGAAGAAAAAAAGCAAAGAAGGGAAAGTTGCAATATAAAATAGAGTGGTTAAAGGAAGTCTCACTGAAAAGATCTGATAAGACACTCAAAAGAAAGGAGTTGAGTGAGAGTGACTTATTTCAGGAAAGAGAATTCCAGGCCAACAGAATAGCAAATATGAAGACCTTGAAGTTGGAAAATACCTGGCATATTTTGAAATGTAACATGAAGACTACAATGACTGAAGCAGTATGAACCATAAAAGATGATATTGATAAATTTGACTATTTCAAAATCATAAGTAACACTATAACAAGGTTAAAAAAAAAAAAAAACCCAGAATATCTGAATTTCACATCCCAGAGAAAGGGTTAACTTTCCTAATATAAGATGTATATGAGAATTCCTAGAAATCAATAAGAAAAAGATCAAAAAACAATGACTGCTAACCAGAAGGCTGACTGTTCAAACCCACCAGCCACACCTTGGAAGAAAGATTGGGCAATCTACTTACCTAGTGATACCATCTCTGAAACCCAAGGACGGGTCACTATGAGTCGGGTCTGACTTGAAGGTACATAACAACAACAAGACAACTCCCAGAAAAAGAAAAAAGCTAAAAGCTCATCTAAACCAAACCAAACTCACTGCCATGGAGTTGACTCCAACTCATAGTGACCCTCTTTGGGTTTCTAAGGTGGTAAATCTTTATAGAAGTAGATTGCTACATCTTCCTCTCACAGAGCAGCTGATGGGTTTGAACCGCCAACTTTCTGATTAGCAGTCAAATGCCTCAGGCACTGCACCACCCGAGCTCCTTAAGCAGGTGAAAAGATACTCATAATAAGTCATAATGAGCTAACTCCCAAATAAAACTACATTAAAAAAAAAAAAAAACAACCTTTTTCCCACTTCTCACATTAGTAAAAATAAAAATAAAAAAACTGATAACATCTTGCATTGCTAAGTTTATGGGGGAATGGAGTCAGCTCCAGCAATGGTGACTTTATGTACAACAGGGTGAAATGTTGCCTGTTCTGCTATCATCAAGATCACTGGTATGTTTGGGTACATTGTTGTAGCTATTGGGTCAATCCTCTTTGTCAAGATTTTCTGTTAATGTCACTGATCTTGTCCTCTGAGGGTGCTTTTGGTGTTTGGAAGCAATCCTAAACTTTTAGTTCAAACGATATCAAGTGAAGAGGCTATATGACTAAGTTGGGAAACACTAACTACTTTACCAAACATGATGTCCTTTCCAGTGATGTTTTTTTTTTTTTTTCCTGATGATCTACCCCAGGTACATGAGCTAAAAGTCTCACCATCTTTGGTTCTAAGGAGCATCCTGGTTATATTTCTTCTAAGAATTGATTTGTTCATTCTTTGGACATCCATTTCACTTCTGCCAAGTCGGATCCAACTCATAGAGGCCTCTCCTTGGGTTTCTGAGGTGGCATCACTATGGAAGTAGATTGCCCAGTCTTCCTTCCTAGGAGTGGCTGGTGAGTTTGAACCGCCAGCCTTCTCATTAGCAGTCAAATGCCTTAGGCACTACACTACCAGAGCTCCTAAACCAACCAAACCAAACTCACTGCCATCAAGTTGAATCTGACTCATAGCGACCCCTTCTTGGGTTTCTGAGACAGTATCTCTACGGAAGTAGGTTGCCCAGTCTTCCTTACGTAATATTCTTTGCCAACACCACAATTCAAATATATCAATTCTTCTGTCTTCCTTTGTTACTGTCCAGCATTCACATGCACTTGAGGTGAATGAAAAGACCATGGCTGGAAGACAGGTACATCTTGGTGATGAAAGTGATATCACTGCTGTTTAAGCAGGTCTCTTGCAGCAATACAATAGATTGATAATTTCTTGACTGCTGCTTCCATGGACATTGATTGTTGATCCAAGTAGAATGAAATTGTTGACAACTTCAATTTTGTCTTCATTTATCATAATGGTGTTTATTGGTCCAATTGTGAGGATTTTCATTTTCTTCATGTTCTGGCATAATCCATATGGAAGACTGTATAGTCTTTGACCTTCATCAGTAATTGCTTCAAGTTTTCTTCATTTGTAGCAAGTAAGGTTGTGTATCTGCATACTGAAGGTTGTTAACGAGTCTTCCTCCAATCCTGATGCTGTATTCTTCTTCATATAGTCCAGCTTTACTCATTATTTGCTGCACACAGATTGAGTAAGATGAAAAGACACAACTCTACTACACACTTTTTTCAATTTTAAACCATGCAGTATCCCCTTGTTCTGTTTGAACTGTCTTTTGATTCACTGATAGGTTCTTCACGAACACAATTAGTATTCTGAAATTTCTATTCTTTGTAGTGTTATCCATAATTTGTTATGACCCATGTAGTTGAATACTTTCATGTAGTCAATAAAACATAGGTAAATGTCTTCCTGGTATTTTCTGCTTTCAGTCAAGATCCACCTGACCTCAGCAATGATATCCTTGTTCCACATCCTCTTCTGAATCTGGTATGAACTTTTGGCAGTGCATAACTGCAATTGTTTTTCAAATTATTTTCAGCAAAATTTTGCTAGCATACTAAATTAATGATATTGGTTGGTAATTTCTACATTTTGCTTGACTGCCTTTCTTTGGGATAGCCAGGTAGCTTCTTTAAAATTTCTTGACACAGATGAGCAGGTGCTTCCAGTGTTGTACCCATCTGCTGAAGCATATCAATCGTACACTGCTGTTGCTGTGTTATCAACTCATAGCAAACCTAGAGGACAGAGTAGAATTACCCCATGGGGCTTCCTAAACTGTAATCTTTACAGGAGCAGACTGCCAGGTCTTTAATACTCTGGACCCACTGGTAGGTTAGAACTCCTGACCTTTCCATTTAGTATCTGAATGCTTAATCACTGTGCCACTAGGAGCTCCTTATTGTACATAATTTGTCAATATCAATTAAAATTCCAAATACATGCATACTCTTAACCTTCTAATTCTACAACTGGGAATTTATCTTATAGATGTATTTTCACATGGAAAGCCCCTATATACATGGTTAATTACTGCAGTATTTTTAACAGCAGAAGAGTAGACATAACCCAAATGTCCATCCAACACAGCCAGGTTAAACAACAATATTTTATAAACTGAAAGAAATATTATGTAGCCATAAAATAGAAAGAGCTCTTTATGAACTGATGTGGAATATATTTAAGATACAATGGTATCAGAAAAAGCAAGGTGTCAAAAGGGTATGCACTATTTATATAAAAATGGGAAAAATATATTTGCTTGTTTATATATAAAATAATGTCTAGAAGGATAAATAATAAGAAGCTTATAACATTTTTTTCTGGGGAGGGTAATTTAGAGATATGAATAAAAAAAGGAGACCTTTTATTATATACATTGTATCCTTTTTAAATTGATAAAGGAACTCTGGTAGCACAGTGCCTAAGGCATTTGACTGCTAACCAGAAGCCTGGCTGTTCAAACCCACCAGGTGCTTCATGGAAGGAAGATGGGACAATCTAATCCTGTAAAGATTTACTGCCTTGGACACCCAAATGGGGTTTTATCCTTTTCAAATTTTGATAAACATGAATGTATTGGCTAATCATGAAATAAAAACAAAATGTGAAAGTAAAGATAATAATTCCATTCCATAAAAAGACAAATTACATGAAATCTCAAAGTTTTAATATAACAATAATCACATCTGTCAACTTGGATGAAGGGGAAGGCAATATACAATAATGGAGACGTCAGCAAAAAAAGTGATCAAAGCAAAGGAAGACACTGGAAGGAGCACAAGAGCTAAAGGCAACAAAGGTAAACACTATTACACACAGTCCTGCAATAACAGTAATAACAATACTCTACAAGCAGACAGAGACAGACATACAAGTTGAACAGGTGTGGGAAGGAAAGTGGGACTATACCCACAAATATATATATAAGTTTAAGAGAGGATATTCCTACATACACTGCAAATATATCCATGAATATAACAGAGCATACAGGAGGCAAAGGAAAGAAAACTTCTTAGCCATAACCAAACACGCTGAGGGAATGAGTCACTGCCCCCGGGAGCTCAGCACCATAGTCTCAGGGGATATCCAGGTCTACTGGCACAACCCAGTCCACAAAGAAAATGTTCTACATCCTGCTTTGGCGACTAGTGACTGGGGTCTTCAAAGCTTGTGAACAACCATCTAAGGGGCAACTTCTGGTCTTTCCCTGTCTAGAACAAACAACAGTGAAGAAAATCAAAGACACATGGAAACAATCAGTTCAAAAGCAAACACAGTCAGACTAAAGGTAACTTTAAGAAAACATAGGATGAGATTTGGGGGTGATTTAATTTAAAAAGCACTTGCCACTTGTCTGAGCTTAGACTTCCCAGTAATAGCAAACTGTTAAACTATCTCAGTAGATTAGTAGTATTAAAAAAAAAAAAAAGGCAAATAACTTCTTAATATACTTCTTTACTGTCATCCAGAAATCACTCAAATGAAAAAGCTTTGAGCTGCTGACAGTTTAATGACAGGGCTCTGGCTTATTCATAAGAGACTAATTTATACTAATTTTTTGGAGGGATGATAATTGTAAGTAGATAATTGGCTGTCTTTTTTTTTCCCCTCACTGCTAGTAAGAACATAAACATTTATTTTAAGTACATGAACATTTTTCAATATATGGGCAAGTTTATTATTTTTTAAAATCTAACATTATAGAATCTTAGTTAGAAGGGATAATAGAGAGTATCTAATCCCATCTCTTATCAAATGTGGAATTTTTATCTCCAGCAATGTAAAGTAGAAGATTCATTTTCTGGGCACGGTATAAGAGAGGGAATTCCTAACAAATACAATATAACATTTCTTCTGTGTTCTGTCTTTCACCAATTAATAAATATTTATTGTGGATTTACTAAATATATGACAAGCTAAGACATGGTTGTGGTCCTTAAACAGGAAGGATCCTTTGGGTTACATAAATCAAGGCCTCCAAACAATAAACATAATGGGGTACATAACTGAGGTTTAGATTTAGTGGTTCAGATTAAGTGCTGAAGGATATCAGACTAGGGAATGAGGGCTCAGAAATCAGGGAGAACTTTATGTTCCAAGATTGTGCTACTGGACAGCTGTTAGGAGGAGAGGAACTATTTCTTATTTACCTCTGTATTCCCATCACCTTATAAATGGGAGGGCCAACTGATGCTTCAGCAACCTTTGTCTCTTATGTGATGGTGTTGACCACACAAACCTCTTTTTCCTCTTCCAACTACTTCCCAAATCAGTTACACTGAAAAACAGTCGGCGTGAATTATCATGGACTCCAAGGCCTCTTTACTGTGCTTCTACCCCAATAGGTAGATCCTCTTTGAAATAAACAGATGTTGATCCATATTCATGACTCTACCCTTCCCTCCCAATTTTCAGTACACTGCAGTTTTTACATAATTTCATCTTGTCACTACCCATTGATGGGAAATGTGACTCAGAAGAGGTATAAAATATCAAAATAGTAACATATTAGAGAAAGTAGGAATTATTGCAAGCATCATTGTATTGTGGAAGAACAAAGCCTATAGAGTCAAACAAACCTATTTTTGTCACTTACTAATTATTTCTTTGGATAATTTAATACCTCTGAGCCATAGCTTCTTCTCCATCTATAAAATGAAGATATTGATTTGGAATTGGTCTGTGGATTAAGAAATATTATTTCTTTATCCTTCTGAGTAAATTTTTTTTCTTTTCCCTCCTAAAATTAAGGATGTTGAGAAATGTTTCCCTAAAGTAAGTTATAGCAGCAATCTCAGACTTGAACCACTAAACAAAGAGTCATGCTTAGCCCCATGCAAGCCTAAAGCACTTGACTGCTAACCAGAAAGCTGGTGGTTCAAACCCACTAGCCACTCCTCGGAAGGAAGGTTGGACAATCTACTTTTGTAGAGATACTGCCTCGGAAACCCAAGGAGGGATTGCTATGAGTCGGGTCTGACTCCATGGCACATAACAACAACAACTGTGTAACTTGCTGTGTAACTTCTAGAACATGCATCAGCATTACTATAAGGTCATGCCCTACTCTAGAGATTTGAAATAGACATATAGTTTTCATGCTGATTTTTTTCCAGCTGCAAAATTTGGAAATTGTGATTTTATTATTACATAAAAGTTTTCTAGCATCATTTACCTCAGGGTTGGTCATTTCCCCTTGGGACCTTGATATTTATACATAATTTCCCCATGAATTTGAAAAGAACTATCACCCTAACAGATAAAGAAGTAGAACAATATGCATACCCATGTTCGTAAGCATTATTCACAATAGCAAAGAGATGAAACCAACCTAAGTGCCCATCAGCTGAGGAATGGATAAACAAACTATGGTACATACACACAATGGAATACTATACAACCCTAAAGAATAATGGAGAGTCTGCAAAACACCGCATAACATGGATGAACCTGGAGGATATTATGCTGGGTGATATAAGTCAATCACAGAAAAGCAAATGTATTAGTCCACTATTGTAAAACGTCAAGGTAAGGTTTATACATAGAAAGTAACTTTCTTTTTTGGTTACCTAGGGGGCGGGGCATAGTGGCTAAGACACTTGCCTGCTAACCAGAAGGCTGGCGGTTCAAACCCACCAGCCACTCCTCGGAAGGAAGGTTGGGCAATCCTACTTCCGTAGTGATACTGCCTCGGAAACCCAAGGAGGGGTCGCTATGAGTCGGGGCCGACTCGACGGCACATAACAACAACAACAACAGGGGGCGGGGCAGGGGAGGGGAGGGAAAATTTCTAGATAGGTTGGAAAAAAAAAATATATATATATACAGAAACCACAAATTATTAGTGTTTACCAGGGGTGGGGGGGGGAGGGGAAAGTTTTGTTTGGGGGTCACTGAGTTTATGCCAATAGTTTGTGGAATATTTTGGAAAAGGATAGTAATAATGGTGGCACAACATGAAAAATGTAATCAATGTTCCTGAACTGTAAATGTGGAAGTTGTTATGCTGGCAAATGTCTTATTGTGTATGTTTTCACCACAATAAAAGTAAAAAAAAAAAAAAGTAGGAGAATATTAAGTAGAAATATCATAAATAGTAGGGAAGTCTTTAAAAGATAGATTACCAATAGCACAGAATAATATCACTTTAGTTACTTATCAAAGCTTCCAAGCAAAAATTGCAACTCAATACTTGATAAAGGTTCACTTGACACAGCTAACGCTTGACAGAGAAGTGAATGGACATATTGATTGTGTAGGCTTTTCCTTTAAGCTCTATACCTATTTATGAGTTAGGTCATCAAAAAGGAATATTTAAGGACCATATCACCTAAGCTCCGTAGAGAATTACCATTACTGAAAAAAGATTTAATTTAAACCCCTCTGCTTTTACAGGGGATTGATGTAAGAAATATCTATTTACTTGTCTTCTGCAAAACAACAGAAGATAATTGTTGATTACATATCCTAATTACCTTCAAATAGAATATCATGTAATAAAATTCCCCCTTGAATTTAGTGCCAGGAAATCTTGAGATGAACTATTAGGCTTCCTTTTACCAGATAATGAGGACTGTAAACTGTAAAACTCCAGGGCATAGTACCTGGCATACACTGAAAACGCAATAAATATGTATCAAATGTTCAGATAAACGAATAAGTATATGCCTATCACATTACCTTTTTCTCCTTTAGATGCCAAAATTAAAGAGTTAAATTTAGTATTTAGCTACAAAACTTAAGTCAACCCAAGTGTTCATAAATAATCATCTATTTGTCACTTTTAATATGTTTTCCTCTAATTTTATTTTCCTGTTTTATATTGCATTTACTCTTGAATAGCCATTATATCTATTTTTTAAGGAGGCAAACTGTATAAGCTAGATGGAAAAAAAAAGACATTATAGGAGAGAAAATAAGGAGAACAAGAATGTTTTTCCAATTAAAGCACAGTATATGGTATATAAAACCAAAAAACTAAACCCACTGCTATTGAGTTGATGCTGCTAAGTTGATTCATATCAACCCTGCAGAACAGAGTAGAATTGCCTCACAGGGTCTTCAAACTATAAAAAGAGAAAAACGAAAACAAAACAAAACAGAAAAAACCTAAACTAACTGCTGTTGAGTCATTTCTGACTCACAGCAACCCCTCCTTGGGTTTCTGAGGCAGTATCTCTACAGAAGTAGATTGCCCAGTCTTCCTTCCAAGGCGTGGCTGGTGGGTTTGAACTACCAGCTTTCTGGTTAGTAGTCAAATGCCTTACGCACTATGCCACCAGAACTCCCTTCAAGGTTATAATCCTTACATTTTTCTCCAGTAGAGGGGCTGGTGGGTTGGAACCGCCAAACTTTTGGTTAGCAGCAGAGCACTATAACCACTGCACCACCAGGACTCCTACATGGTACACAGTCACTGTTTAATGGATACTAGTTTTGAATAAATAAATGAATAGATGGCACAATGAAAGGGGCAATCAATAACTAGAATGAATAACGACAGACATGACTATTTGAGAAATTCACACGCTTAAAGATAATACTTTGATTTTTTTTAAAGTACACATTGACAAATTTGACCTCAAATTTAGAATTCTAGAAAACTCATGTAGACAAATGGTTTATGAACACTTAGAAAGAATATAGTAGTGATGATGATGAGGATCCAGCAAGGGTCATTAAGAATACACGATGTCCAATTAACCATGAAGTAACTACACTGGGAACTCATGAGAATTCCAAATGCTTATACTATCTGGACTTCAGAAAGGGAAATGACAAGATGTTTCAAGGTATTCTTCACAATAAGATAAAGAGATGTAGATTAAGTTAGGTAAATTTATTTGTCACCAGGGAGTTGAACGTGTAGAGTAATACTAAGTTCTAATAATAACTATGAAGAATGTAGTTTTATTCCCATTTTCTGAATGGAAACTGCAGTTTAGAGGGGTTAAGCAACTTGCTCATGGTCACACTACTAATGGCATAGCTACAATTCCAACCTTGGTCTGACTAAATCAAAAGCTCAATCATACTCCTAACTATTATGTTACATTGCATTTTTAAAACATCCAAGAAATGATTATTGAGTACTGTAGTAAGAAGGATCCCTGGTGGCACAGTGGCTAAAGTGCTCAGCTGCTAACCAAAAGTGTGTCAGTATGAACTCACCTGCCATTCTATAAGAGAAGGATGTGGCAGTCTGCTTCTGTAAGAATTTACAGCCTTGGGAACTCTATGGGGGCAGTTCTACTCTGTCATATAGGGTTGCTATGAGTTAGAATCAATATGATGGCAGTTGGTATTGTAGTAAAAAACAAAAGTGAGAAAAGATAATTTGTGCCCATATGAAGCTTACATTCTAGTGAAGAATTAGAAAATAAGTTTTAAAATAATCAAAAATAATGACATATTATGGAAAGTTCTAGGTGATGCTATGAAATAGAATGATGGTAGGGCACCCTTCTCTAAGAAGGATTTTCAGGCCTTTCTGAAGAGGAGACATTTATACTGAGACCTAAAGGATAGAAAAATGGGGGCATTTGTCTTTCTGATGACTTCTGCTTTCTCAATCAGCTTGTTAGTACTGCTAGGAAGGGAGAGGGGGAGTACGACATGTTTGGTGAACGAGGAGTAGGTACGAAATAGACAGCTTACTCAGGGAAAGTGCACTAACTAGAGAACCACAAAAGGATTACTCAGCATTACTGTGTTCAAGTTTGTTTATTAACACACACACACACACACACATACAGTCAGTGTGATATTCTCTAGTGTTAGCTACATAAGTCCAGGCACAAAAAAGGTAAATAGTTTAATTCAGCAAAAGTGAATGCAATGCAGGGAGACAGAGGTGAGGGAATTGAAGCTATGACAAGGAAGTGCTTAATGGAGAAAGACTGAGATCTTTCCCCTTGAAATCAGGAACAAGGCAAAGGCGCCCACTGCTACCACTTCTATTCAATATTATATTAGAAGTCCTAGCCAGAGCAGTAAGACAAGGAAAAGAAATAAAAGGTATTCAGGAAAAGAAGTAAAATTATCTCTACTTGCAGATGATATGACCCAATATGTAGAAAATCCCAAAGAGTCCCCAAGAAAGTTGTAGGGTATAAGGTCAACAACAAAAATTAGCAATGAGAAATATGAAAGAGAAATTAGGGAAAGAATTCTGTTTACAATAGCATCTAAGAGAATAAAATACCTAGGAATAAATCTAACTAGGGACATGAAGGACTCATACAATGAAAACTATAAAACATTGTTGAAAGAAATTAAAGAAGACTTAAATAAATGAAACTATGTCCCATATTCATGGATTGGAAGCCTTAATATTGTTAAGATGTCAATACCATCCAAACAATCTATAGATTCAATGCAATCCTGATCAAAATTCCAACAGCCTTCTTTACAGAAATGGAAAATGGAAAAACCAGTCCTCAACTTTGTATGGAATGGAAAATCAAAAAACCAAACCCACTGACATCAAGCTGATTCCAACTCATAGTGACTCCCATTAGGTTTCCAAGATGGTAAATCTTTATAGAAGTACATTGCCCCATCTTCCTTCTGTAGAGTGGCTGGTGGGTTTAAACTGCCAACCTTCTGGTTAGCAGTCAAATGCCTTAGGCATTGTACCACCAGAGCTCCATGGAATGGCAAGAGGCCCCTAAAACAATGTTGAAAGAGAAGAAAAAAGTAGGAAGACTCATACTTCCTGATTTTGAAACATACTATACAGCCACAGTAATAAAAAAAGACTGGTACTGGTATAATAACAAATACATAGAACAATGGAGTAGAATTGAGAGTCCAGAAATAAGCCCACACATCTACGGTCAACAGATTTTTGACAAGAGTGCTAAATCCATCCGATGCAGAAGGAGTCTCTTCAATAAATGGTGCTGGGAAAACTGGGTTTCCATATGCCTAAAAATGAAACAGGATCCATGTCTCACACCATACATAAAAACATGGAAGTGTTAATAATGGATCTTGAAATCTAAATAGGATAAGAAGGGAAATAAATACAAGAAACAGGAGAATGGGTAGAGGGGGAGAAAGTGGTAGGGTCCATAGGTGGGAGGGCACGATGAGATGAAAAAATTGTAGTACCTATGATACTTGAACAAATGAGTGGGAATGACAGGACATTTGCTTAAAGATGGTCAGAGTAAGGTGTTTGCAAGGTATTATGAGGTAATATAGGTTCTACTAATGACCATATAAGGAGCTCTGGTGGTGTAGTGGGTAAGGCATTTGGCTGCTGACCAGAAAGTCAGTGGTTCAAACCCACCAGTCACTCTGTAGAAGGAAGTTGAGGCAATCTACTTCCATAAAGATTTATAGTGTTAGAACCCAAAGGGAGTTGCTATGAGTCACAATCGACTCAATGGCAGTGGGTTTTGGTTTTTTGATGACAATATTGAAGTGTGATAAAGAAGGGAAGAAAAAAAAAATCATCCAGAGTTGGAGATGTCTAGGAACACAGAGATCATCAAGATTGATGACAGGAGTAAAGATAATAAGGAATTTAGGTTGCATTCATGAGTGATAAAACTTGGGCGAGAAAAGCAATGCTCTTAATGGGCAGCATACCAGCTCTAAAATATCTTTTCAATCAATTACATTAGTAAAGAATGGTAGAGGTTGGTTTAATAACAACTTAGTTGGAAAACAGAAGGGAGTTTTAGTCAATTTCTGAGTTCAACAGATGCCAATAATAAAATTCCAAAATAGAATTATACATAGCACCAGGCAGATCACCTTGGGAAGCACTATGCTCAATTCTGGGCACCTTTGGAAAGAAGTCGGCCTAGATATCCTAACATATAAGGAACAGTACCAAACCAAACCAAAGTACACAGAACTAAATATACTTGATAAGAAAAGCAGAAAACTAGGTCAAACAAGATGGCTACAGTTTAACTTATAAAGGGCAGTATGTAATGCAGAAGAGAAGTTAGGCTTATTGCAGGTAATCCCAAGTCAGAACTATGACCAAAAGGAAGAAAGTTGCAGAAAGCTCTTTATAGGAAGGAGCACTGTAACAAAGACCTTTCTAGCTTTTAAAGCAGATCAAAAATATGCTATCTTTTGTGGCTTTCATTTCCCTGCTACTGGCAGTATTCAGGTAGAGATTGGAGCAGCATCACTTAAGCATCTCAAAAGTGCATGACGGAGTTGGACTACTGACTAAAGATGCTTCTAACTCCCAAACGTAAGGTTTGAGGAATTTCATGCTTATTTGTTTCCTGAACCAAAGATCCATGTCATATATGTCTGTTATATTCCCCACAAACCACTGCTGTTGAGTTGATTCTGAGTCATAGTGACCCCCATTGGGTGTTCAAGGCGGTAAATCTTTATGGAAGTAGATTGTCTCATCTTCCTCTCATGGAGCTGCTGGTGGGTTTGAACTGCTGATCTTCTGGTTAGCAGCTAAATGCCTTACCCACTATATTACCAGAGCTCCTTGTATCCCCCATAGGGCTTTGCATATATTAATTATTCAATACAATTTTGTTGCTAAATCATCTGACATGAGAAGGGCATGGAACAAGCAGCATTATATACCAGAAAAGCATAAGCAGATTTGTTATTTTTACCTGGTACAATGATTTGCAAGCCTTGTGTAAATTACAGAACATCTCCAAGCCAAAAATAGTTTCCATATAAAAAGGATTAAATGAAGCAATATATGTCAGTAAAGATTAAATGAGTTCATAGATAATAGTGTCTGGCGAATAGTAGGTACTCAATTAATGTTGTTATTATTGATGTATTTTGTTCCTTTAAAAGCAGTAGTGATAGTCTTGCTCTTAGCTATTAATATTCTCTCAACAGATGCCTCTGTTACCAACGGTAAGGCTTGGAAGACAGTGAATGGATATGTGAAGGGGCAGAAAACCACTGTGGCTTTCTTAGCTATTACCCTCTGAGATAACACTGACTAGATAATAAAAAGCTAGTAAGACCATTGTAGGGTCTCTTTTGACAGCACAATCACTTCATTAATTTTATTAAAATTTATTTTTAAAATGAAGTCTTGCTTCACTCTCACTTGTCTATTGAAAACAGTTCTGTCTAAGGCATCAGAAAATCACAGATTTTAGAGATAAAAGGTCAAAGGTCTCAGGTCAAATAGGCCAACCTTCTATTTTCATGGATGGGGGAAAAAAAGGCCTAGAAATGGTATATCATTTGCCTAATATCACCTTTTCATACTCCCAGCCTGACTGAACCTCACTCTTATTTGCTCTACATGTTATGATTGACGTCTGACTGCTTATACATTGAGGAAACAGTTGTACCAATAATGTCTTTCATGAATAGCAACTGTTGTTGTTGTTGTTATATGCCGTCGAGTCGGCCCCGACTCTTAGCGACCCCTCCTTGGGTTTCCGAGGCAGTATCACTACGGAAGTAGGATTGCCCAACCTTCCTTATATTTAAGCATGTATAGGCTTTGCTTTAAGAGCTAATAATAAGTTAATCCTTACATATCTTTCATAATACCAAACCAAACCAAACTCACTGCTGGGAGTCGGATCTGACCCATAGAGACCCCTCCTTAGGTTTCCGAGGTGGTATCTCTACGGAAGTAAATTGCCCAACCCTCCTTTCGAGGAGTAGCTGGTGGGTTTGAACTGCCAGCCTTCTGGTTAGCAGTCAAATGCCTTAGGCACTACGCCACCAGAGGTTCAGGCGATGGACTGCTAATCCACTGTGCTCTGCAAGCATGGGTTCAGATTCCATCTTCGTTGATGTCTGCTCTGTAGCTTGAGAGGTGAATCTTTCATAATAGCCACATAAGAAAGTTTTGTTGCTGTGGTTGTTCAGCAACTTTTTTGGGAGCTGCTCAGGGCCTCTGATATCTCATTTGGAGCTAGGACTGGGTAACATATTTTCTCAGATTGAGATAAACAAAGCTCAAAACTTTCTTTCTCTCCATGTCTGCTTGTCTCATCCCTTCCTTAGTTGAGGTGGGTAGAAAAATATGCCATAGAAGATTTTGGTGCTGATCATGGATTGAGGAAAGCAAAGGTACATGAAAGGAAACTGCTTAGGAGAATTCTTTAAATTGTTTCTGTGGCTATAGGCTGAGTTAGCTAACAGTAGATAAGTTGATAGATGGCTTTAAAAAATCCCTATAGTTATCTTTTGCTTGCAAATAATAGAAAATTATTTATTATTCTTCTCTATTACCAAAATGTAATAAAGTTCAGAGATACAAACATGGTTGAAGAAAAGATACCAAATACATTTCCTAATGAATTGCCTAAACATAAAAGAAACTGGATTTATCTCACTCCCTAATTCCAGACTAACAGTTACTTTTAAAATTTTTGGTGGTATATTTGGCAGATTTTATCACCAAAATTACTGGGCACTAAAACTTCTTTGCAGATTGACAGTATCTATACATACTGACAATACTGGGAAATACTGGGAAAAAATTAAGAAACTAGTTCTAATTTCCACACCTGGTTTTATTTGATGGAATTAATGTTTCTTTTATAATTTCTCTATTTTACTACCAATGTTTATAGAAGAAGAAGAATCTCTACCAACGTAAACAGTACAGGTGATATGATTAGTAAAAATTCTTCAGAAACAATCATGGACATAAAAATTATTAATGCAGAGCAGTTTTAGGAAACAAAATTTCATGAGACCTTTTCACTTTCAGGCAAGAAGAAAAGCAAAAGACATGATGGGTTATATTAAAATCAAACAGCTAAAAGAGATATTTCATTTTAGAAATACCTTATTTTTAGAATTTGTTTCATTAGATAACTCAAATTTTATAATCCATATAAAACCTGGATCAGTATTTCTGGCAATCATATTTACTTGAATCTGTATATCCTAAAACACAAGGATAACTAGCTAAGGAGTGCATATTTGCAAATAACTACACATAAGAACACCATAGGGAGAAAAGGCTTGGTACATACATAAAACCTTTATACATCTTAAAAGACAATGATTCTTTTAATACTGTGACTCACAATCAAGATACCTGTTCAAAGCACAGAGTGTTAAGGAGAAAGACCAAAAAAGACAACTAATAGGCCAAGAAGAAAGATCTAGTGCATAAAGAAAATAGGATTTGATAACTTATCATGTTATTCTTTTGTACTAGTTTGTCAACCGTATCACCTTTTCATTGTTCTTTTCAAACAACAGTTTTCAAATAGACTGCTTACTGGCAATTGCATCTGATTTAAGTGTATATTTCCTGAACAGCATCAATCAGATTAATGTAAAAAAAGATTTGCTTATTTAGTATTTTTTATGCAAATGCTTTGACTGAGCTGCAATGCATGTACCACCAGGCAGTTATAATATAGTAATAAATTGTAGTGAGGGAAGTATCCAAATCAGAGTGGAAAAAAAGGCTTGTAAAATGATAATTTAAAATTATCTCAAAGAACATTTTTAAAAGGATACTCTTCTATTTTAAAAATAGTGAAGAATGTATTATAAACAGTTTAGCCATCATCTATATACAGACTGGCTTGTTCTCGATGAAAGAGGCCATCACCTTTTATCCTTTCTCCTTTTCTTTTCCTTTCAGTACTGTTAGGAAACTATTCACAAGTGCACCCTTGGACAATACTGAGCAGTAATTATGACTTGCTGACAAAAAGATATGAACAATTACTGAGCCCATTTTGAAACCCTACACTAATAAAGTCATTAGATGCTGCCCTTGCCATGATCCTTCTAAAAGCTTCTGAAGTTACAAGAACACACGGTATTGTTTGCAGGGACAATTGCTGCTGGCAGAACGCAAACCTTGAGTTAAACCATGCTGCAAATTGATCTTGACATTCTGTTAAGACCGCCACTAAAAATCAAAAGCAGAGGAGAAAAGGAGAAAATGAGTGGGTAGGATGTAATCATGGAACAGGAGGGGTTCCTCCTCACCTTCTCTCCTCCCTCTTCACAAAACAAACCAGGGAGAAAATGACAAACTCTCCTGGTGTTTTGGAACCTTTATTTTAAAGCATTAATTAAGCCCTTGACCTGAGATGTTTAGGATGGCAAGACACTTCCTTTAAAAGTACTGGAAGGAAAATTTTGCACAAAGGAAATAAAGAAATTTTGGGAAAATTATATGAAAATCTGGCATGAATGCTCTCTGAAAGTTTTAGTACCCTGACCATAACATGTCTATCTGTTTTATTAGCTACTTCTGCAGAACCCACATTTGCTCCTCTAGGGTAGCAGCTGGGAATTAACACTCCTTGTATGATCCTGTGCAGACCCCACACCTGGGCTATATTTGCTGGATCGCAAAGAAGTATAGGGTTAGAGTAACATGGTCAGCTAGGCTTCAGCCCGGCATGAACCATTGAGTAGTCTAGAATTAAGGGTCAGCCACTATGAATATGGTTAATTACTGAGATGGAAGGTGCAGGTGAAGAGAGCCTGCTGTTAATAAGTACTTTAAGTCAATTAACTCTTGGCAAAGATTAAGTAATGTGGAAAACTATCACTTGAATATTAAGGCTAACAAGTATCTGTCAGCACAGTAGCGGAAGTCTGCAGTGACCTTAAACACTGTACCTAAGGGCATTAAGTCCAAAAGCCACCATAAACAGGCAACAGAATTCACGTGTATGAACACTGGTAATGAGTATGGAAACTTTAATACAGTGCTATGTATATGTTACATTCAACCTCTGTAGCTCAGGCACTGTCAGCAATTCCTAGGAAACTGCAGCTACTCCGAACACTGCTAGAAATAGTGTGCTATGCCTGATTTAACACTTTGTACCATGTACACTGATGTGAGAAACATTTTCACCTCAGGAACTTTTTCAAAGGAAGCAACTCATTCTTTAGCACTGATAGCTGGCTGACTACCAACCTGGCACTATACTAGTTAAATTCAGGAAATCCAACTGGTTCATTGTGGTTCAATCTCCTGCTGAGAATTTGCACTTCCACCCCATATATACTGAATCAGAATCTACATTTCAACAAATCCCCAGTTGATTCTTACATATCCACAATACATATTGTTAAAATGTAGATTCTAATTCAATATATCTGGGGTGGAAATATAAATTCTCAGCAAGGGGTTAAACAGAAAAGAACTGTTTGAAGTCTGGGTTAATTCAATGTCTGAGAGCAAGTTTTCTAGAATTAGATCATCTAAAGCAGCACCTATATTGGATGGACAAAACAAGATATTTATCTTCTGGGTCCACTGGTCAGAACAAGAGATACCCACTAAACCACCTATTTGTGGTTAATATTGGTGGTTTACTGTGCTACATCATCTTATGTAACTTTCCTTGACGAAGCAACTTTGTCCAAGAGGCTGCAGCTCAGCATGGAGGGCACTGATGTGCTATTGCTCCTATGTGCCACAAAGGCATTCAAATAGCTCTAATAGGTGGAAGTAAATTAATGCTATTGTACTTTGTATTGTTAATTCTCATAGTGCTCGATGGAACTTGCCTGGCTATTTGGCTTATCTCGCAGTGCAGCCAATTTATCACTCTGGTCTCATGAACAAGTTTATTTTAATCAATGCTACCACCATTGCAAGAAGACTCAAAACTATCCCAGAATGACTGAACAAGGGAGGCTAACTTCTGGGGTACCACAGAGACTTGGTGAGTCTGCAAAAGAAATTCTGGAACCACTGGATGAACTCATCTGGGCTGGTATTCAAGCCTTTTGCTAGATGGCCAGGGGTTGCCTGGGGTGCATGAGCATAGGCCAAGATATTCTCTACAGGACCAGCAGAAGATAATGTACCCAGTCTGGAGAGTTTCAGTTCATTCTGCATAGTCCTGTCAGTAACTGAGGGATCACACAATGAGAGGGACACAGCAACATTTCCAATGCTCTTACTACCATCCAATATGTTCTGTTTTTAATCTATTACTTTTCAATAAGCCTTTTAGAGATTATTTATTAATATAGCACTTACTTTTTTTCTTTTTTTTTTTTAAGCCACTATATAAAGCAAAGGAGCTCTGGTAGCATAGTGGCTAAGGCACTTGACTGCTAACCAGAAGGCTGGTGGTTCAAACCCACCAGCCACTCCTCGGAAGGAAGATGGGGCAATCTACTTCCATAGTGATACAGCCTCAGAAACCCAAGGAGGGGTTGCTATGAGTCGGGTCCGACTCCACGGCACATAACAACAACAACATGTAAAGCAATGGGATTGTAAGCATAGTTCCTTGCCCTCAGGGAGCTGACAATTTAGCAGGATAATAATCATACAATGTAATGAATGCCACTAATATAAATTAGTACAGGTATATTACGGGAACATGCAAAAATCGACAATGAATATGGACGACTAAAGAACTGATGCCTTTGAATTATGGTGTTGGTGAAGAATACTGAATATACCATGAACTGCAAAAATGAACGAATCTGGCAAAAGTACGGCCAGAATGCTCCTTAGATGTGAGAGGATGGTGAGACTTTGTCTCGTGTACTTTGGACATGTTATCAGAAAGAACCAGTCCCTGGAGAGACATCGTGTTTGGAAATGCAGAGGGTCAGCGAAAAAGAGGAAGACTCTCAATGAGATGGATTAACAGAGTAGCTGCAACAATGAGCTTAAGCATAACAATGATTGTTAGGATGGTGCAAGACAGGGCAGTGGTTCATTCTGTTGCACATAAGGTTGCTATGAATCGAAACCAACTCAACGACACCTAACAACAACAACAAATTATGTAAAACATACATTTTAACCCAGGCTGAGGCAAGGGAAAGATGAGGAGAGGCAAGGCTTCCTAGAGGTGATACTTGTTTTGAATTTTGAAAAATTATTCTTGCATAGATAAGCACTCATTCACTAAGAATACATGGTGCTCAAAAACTATTTTACTTTATTAGTTAAATTAACGATAGTTTTCTACATGTTACACATCCAAAAGGAGATGTAAATTCTGCTTCATTATCTGGCTGTACGCATATGCCAGTACTGGGATGAATCATGACAAAGTAACTTCTTTGCATCTGTCCGTCTAAGTCGGTTGCACTGAATCAGATAACACAAAATTATGTTAGCTAGCCAGCTCCCTCAATTTTTTTCTCTCCTCCACAATTTCTCAACCACTGATCCTTCATTCCAGATGTGTAACTGTAAGGTTTTAAACACCAATACCCTTTTCTAAAGAATAGCAAATACCTGTAATCCAATAGACTAGGAATGCCACTAATATAAAAATCTTTGAACAGAGAGAGTAAAATTCTAATTCATCTTTCTGTGTGTCAACTCCTCTTTCAAGCCCTTCCCTTGACCCTCACGTAGACTAACTACAAAAAAGTTCCTCTATACTCCCAAAATACCTTGTACATATTCATATTATATATTTGCTCTTATGTCTGGCTTATCTACTAGACTTTGAGTGTTTTGAGGGTTAAGACTGTGTTTTGTTCAACTTTTCATCCTTGGCACATAGCACAACTCCTGGTTCATATTCATTAAGTACATGTTTACTCAGTGTGTAAGTGTGAAGAAATATGCACCTTCTTAAGATGTTTTTTAGTCACTTCCAGAAGTGAGTGCAGGATTTCCTTGTTTACTATTGTTGCTGTGTGCCATTAAATCAATTCCGACTCACAGCAACCCTGCAGGACAGAGTGGAGCTGCCCTTTAGGGTTTCCCAGCCTGAAATCTTTATATGAGCAGACCACCAGGTCCTTCTCCTACAGAGCTTGCTGGTAGGTGGAAGTGCTGACCTCTCAGTCAGCAGCTGAGTGCTTAACCACTGCATCACCAGGACTCCTTGTTTACCATTACCTACCTGGATCTAGCTCTCTGAATTTCAGGTCTATCCTGCTGTTTCTATCAGAATCACTGGTCAAATGGATATTTAGGAAATTATACCCTCTAGCACTTTTTAAGATTAACAAGGGCATTAAGCCTAGGGCTTTATGAAAGAATAGCCCTCAAATCGAACTAAACATGGGGCTCAACAAGACTGTAAAGTTGCCCAAGGAAGAAACTCCCACTTAGATATGTAATATTGAAACAATAAGCAACAGTTGTAGATGGAATTGCCAAATGCTTATAGATTTTCTTTCTCCTAGAATTCTTTTTAAGTGCCTTGCTAATAAAAGAACTAAAACGGAGATCACATTTTAGTGATCACAATTTAGTTTGGGAGAAGGCAGGTACATAATCATTACTGCGAAAGTTTGATGTCTCAGTTATATTTGGAATGTTCCAAGATCAATCTACAAATTATTCTAACCCATTTTATATAGATATGAGTTGGACAATTAAGTATTCAACTTAGAAAGTTATTAAGAAGAATTGTAAAGGTGGGAAATCCAAATAATCAACATCACAGAAGTGGAAATAGTGACATTCTACAGAAATCTGGGGAGCTCTGGTAGCGTAGTGCCTAAGGCACTTGACTGCTAACCAGAAGGCTGGTG
>NW_006921732.1:1193151-1212176 GCF_000298275.1 Orycteropus afer afer
GCCACTCCTCGGAAGGAAGATGGGGCAATCTACTTCCGTAGTGATACTGCCTTGGAAACCCAAGGAGGGGTCGCTATGAGTCGGGTCTGACTCCATGGCACATAACAACAACAACAGAAATCTGTTTCTTTTAAAATCTGGTTTATTAGAGAAATCAGGAAATAAACAGTGAGTGAAACTTGTATTTGTGACAGTCATATTCCACTAACTTACTAAAACATTCACTTAGTAGTTCAGCATCCTTCATTCTCTATAACACACATGAAAAATTCACAGGAAATTGTGACTAGAGGGTTAATGTTTCTATAGACTTAATTATGGCATTCCTTAATCAAAAGTAAATTTGCTTGGCAAGTCCTCTTCCATCTTGGGAATCAATGTACCCAGCTATGATATCAGTGGACAGTCTCAGAAAACTAGACAAAACAGCATCCTGATGGAATCGTTTATAGGCCCAGGATTCTCTAAATCTTTATGATTAACCAGAAGTGGGACAGTCATACATGAGACTAGACACACAATCCACCAAACTATTACATTTGTCATAAAAACAATTGTTAAAAGGAAACCCACAGCAACGGTTTTATTTGTATGCCTAGAAATTTCTTATTTATTTCCATATATTAATCTGCCCTACTTTAGCTCTCTGGTAATATGCAAATGATGGCACAACAACTTTTGGTATGTGTATCACTGATTAACAAATATTAGTGATAATGAAATAATATTAGTGCTCTACTGAATTGAGAGCGTAAGTTTGACGTTTTGTTACTCCAAGTTAAAAGCACCAAATGGATCATGCACTCAATTTTCATAACAAACACCTCTGGATAAGTGTGGTGATAAAAATCCAAGAAAGATCATAGAGCAGGAAACTCAATTAGAAAATTTTATTTAGATGTATCCATGATAAGCAGTAAGAAAATTGTGACTAAGCTAAACCCTTTTTTAGTGCAATAAATTAGCCTAATAGTTAATTCTCATACAGTTTTTATGTATCAAAGGAAATTCACCTTTGCTCTTTTGGGAATATGCCATTACAATGAATTTTCATCTTGTATTTGTAAAATGTGTATTTTCTCATTGGCCTTCATAGTAAAATACTGGAGCTGTACATGAAAAGTATAGAGAAATGTAATATCTTAACTTAAAATTGTCTTTAATTTGT
The DNA here is from genome assembly GCF_000298275.1 of Orycteropus afer afer. NCBI lineage: Eukaryota > Metazoa > Chordata > Mammalia > Tubulidentata > Orycteropodidae > Orycteropus > Orycteropus afer. The sequence goes on from NW_006921732.1 coordinate 1,194,320, forward strand.
ATTATGGATAGTTAGATTTTGAATAAGGATGCCAAGTGTCTTAAACTCTAGAAATCATTCCATTCTTTCTCCTCATTGATTTTTTGTTCCATAAATGCTTATTAATTGAAAACTTGGATGTTTCTATTTTCAGTCTCTAATATCACTTCTTTTTATTTTCATTACAGCAACTTAATAATGGGATGCTACATTTTTAAAAATGAAAATTAAAATATCCTATTATCCTTCATAGTCCTGCAATTCATTGAGAAATAGCTCTAAAGCCTTAAACAAGGCCTTTATTTTGTGTTTAAAAAAGTGTCATAAGGAGTTAATAGGACACAGCTGTACTGGCTCTTTCTAATAAGCAGCTTCTGTCGCTTTGGTCACCACAGGTGTCTCTGTAACCTGCAAACTCTTATTACTAGTGTATCAAAGTTGTGCTACTTAACAGACTTCTTTAGTAAAACATAACAAAGCAATTACATGGCTGTTGATTGCTAGTCATAAAAAAAAAAACCCTCAAACACTGTTTTTCAAAAGAAACTACACTGCAATTTTTTGTCATTGTAAAATAAAAGGAACTAAGGAATTAAATGGAGGACAGAACAAAATAACAGCAGGTAGCCAGCTGAACTTAGCCACTACAGATGGTTTAGAAATAGTGTTTCCTTCTCCATCAAGTTGTGGATAAAAGGAAAGGAGATTCCTTACTGCCAGTGAATGGCAAAAGATTTAGTCAAGTCTCCAGTCTATGTATTTTGCCTCATGAAAGACCTTCGATGCTGCATTTTTATCTGTTTTTGGCACTGCTTTTCATCACCTTTAACTGAGTGTGAATAATAACCTGATTTAATTTAAACAAATACAGGTGCTAAAGGTTCTTTGTTATGTATAACAGGGAAGATTTCCAAGGCAGAACGAAGTCATTCTATGAAATTTCCTAACCATTTGCTTAAAGATATGAAGTATTAGATGAAGAAATTGCTTCAACATTCTTTTTCTTCACATTTAAGGGAGGAATCATTTTTCTTTTCACATTCGGATTACACACAAAAAAGTGTGAATGATAACGAAAAATTCAATGAGCCATAAAATAATAAAAAGACAAATCTGATGATTTTGAAGTGTTATATAATCACTTAAATTAGTTAACTACAACAGACTTCCCTTGAAATGAATTAATTTAATTTCCCTGTTCACAAGCCCAGAGCTGTGATTATGATTGTGTTAACACACCCAAAGTAGCATATCACAGGATGTTATGGTCACATGTGTAATTAAACATGATGAAATAGGTTTCATATGAGAAATTCAAATAGGCAAAATATGAAGAATTATTCATCACTTACGGATATGATTAACAAACTAAATAAACTTATGCTGACAGCTAGGAAAGGGATTTTCTTCCTATTGAGAATATGGATGTATTGCTGGCTGTGTGCAAAAGAATGTGTGCAATAAAGCGATTACATCAATTAGCATATGCTAGAGTTAAGCTATTACCAATACCACTAGACTGGTCCAGAATATCATGCCTATTTCACTAAAGTTATTAAAAAATAAACTTACCACTAGGATTATATGTTAGACTTGCCTTGCCTTTTATTATTAACATTATTAAACAAAGAACATTATGTGTTTAATATTAAAATTTATTTTAAACATTATTAAAAACGTTTTCTGCAATGTTCAACAAAATATTAGAAATCTACTATATCTTATTACAACAAAGACCAGAGAAATGCATTTCTTATTTTTGTTTTGGGGTGATTCTTAAATTAAAAAAAAGCCTTTTACAAGTTAAGGTGTTTTCACAATTATAAATAGCTGGATGTGTTCTAATGAAATGTAATGGTAGAAAATTTAATGCTAAGGATGAGACATGTTTATGATGATAAGAAACCAAAGACACTGATGACTTGTTTTCTCTCTCTTTTTTTTTTTTATAAAAAACCAGAATCCCAGCATATAACTTGTGAACATTACCTTGCTCTGTTGGCATCCTTTGTCAGATCCCAAGCCCAGGTTATAAAATTTTGACTCAGATAAGAGACAATGGATTCAGCACAAAGCATTTGTGAGCAGAACACGTTGGTTAATACACTTTCATCATGGTGGAGGTAGATAGCAAGAAGCTTTCTCTGGAAAGAAAGAGAAGAAAAGTCTGATCAATTAAAATATCCACTGATGTAAGATTTTCTGAATTTTGTAAGGGCACAATCAGTCAATATGAACAGCAAAGACAAAAATTAAATCCTATTCCCTTAAAAGAGTGCCTTTCACTTGGAGTTTCTAAAGCATCTACTAATATGAATGAATTTTGCTTCCTTATACTCTAAAGAAGCGAGAATGTTTATATCTCTCATGTTTTACCAACTGCTGTTGTGGATTTCTGGTAACACATGCAAGCCTGTCTCAAGCAGAAATTCCAACAGAATTACATTTTCCTTAAATAAAATGGGTTTATCATTCTTCATATTTAGTGTACAATTTATATAGGAAGAGAAATATTAAACTATTTAACTACACAGAGAACAATACTAAAATTAGGTGGCAAATTCTTATGTATCCATAATTTTATAATATCTGAACAGTGAATAATCTCTTTTACGTAAAAGGATAAGGTCTGAAATGATGTTTTGTTTTAGTTCCACAGGTAATTTTCAAAGTCCTCATTTAAATGCAAAAGTGTCCTCTGTTGTAGTTGGATATTCAATACTTCAAACTAAACACTATAATGTGCGACATATCAGCTTTAGCAACAAAAAAGTCTAAATTGTTTAATAACTTCTTAGTTTTAGTTTGTAGAAGAGCTGAGTTTAAGAATAGCTACAGTTATCAGGGCACTAGAAGACAAGATTTTAGAGTTAAGGCAACATACAAATCAACTTGTGAAATTCTATCAAAGGAAAATATCAAGATAGCTGAAGGTCTTTTTTCCTTTCATATTAAATATAGATGTTATGATAGCAAAGAAAAAGTTACTATGTGGGATTCTAAACAAAAAGACATTTATAAATAAACACAGGTTTCCTCTGCTATCCCAAAGTAGTGCTTCCATGCAACTTTTCTAAAGCCAAAATGGCATAAAGTGAAGAAGCAATTACCATTAATTTATACTGGAAAATCTTTGAGCATTCCCAGACCCAAAAAATAACCTAAAATAGCACCAACATACAGTGTTCACAGACAGTTCAAAGCTATGGTGGCAAGAGCTTGGTGGCACCACTCTCACTGCTTGGGGTGTGTGCTGCCTCTTTAACAGCTAGCTGCAAAACAAACGCTGAAGGCTGTTGCTTTTCAGATCCTTTTCAGATTTCTTTTGGGTTAGCAAAAGTAAGTACTAATGTAGTTCTTTTGTAAAAGTGAAGAGGTGTAAAGTGAACTTTTAATAAGTGGGGATGGATACCTGTACAGCATTCATGGTGATGAAAAGTGAAAGAATTCTGATGCTTGGAATTTTCCTGATAAAGAATCCAAATTATAATAGAAAGTCATCATACAATTATTTTTTTCAAAGGTAAACTTTACATCAGATGACAGTAGTCAGAAGTAGACAAGAAGAGTTAAGATTTCAAAAGCATGCACTGAGCACCTACCATGAATAAGAAGCACTGTTACTTACATTCATACTTATTATCTAATCTCCAGAATAAACATGTAAAATAGATATCCTTAACGTCATTAACATATTCCACAGCTAGTTAGTAAGCAGTACTGCTGGGATTGGAACCCAGATTGTCTGATTCCAAGCCTAGTCTTCTTTTTCTGACACTACAGCCAGAGCAGAGAAATCAGTAACACTGTACTCAAGGATGCCGGACTCATATCATATGAAGTTGCCCTAATGGCCACTGCACATAACATCAGTGCTTCTTGAGTTCTAGACATAGGATGTAATGGGAATCAGGATAGGACTCCTGACTACAAGTGGCTCAGCTGATTCCACTCTACTGTGTTAATTCATTTATTCAGTCATTCTACAAGCATTTGTTGACATACTCTCCATGTCAAGCCCAGCAGGAGGCAGTGGTGATAAAACCGTAAACAAGTCTCAGAGTTTCTTTATCTATGCTGATGTCTTCAGGTTCCATTAGCTGTCTTCTAGGAAGTTTGTAATCAGATACGTTGTTGGAGAGATATTATCTGGGAAATTTCTACGCATCCTTTAAGGCTCAAAACTATTGCCTCTGTAAGACCTCTCTGATTCCTCAGGCAGAGTTAAGTGCTTTGTTTTCTGGGCCTCTACCTCTTCCCATTAATATTTCATTGTTTACCAGTTTACCCTCCAGACTAAGTCTCTCAAGAGCAAAGATTGGGTCTCTCTCAGTTTTTGCATCCTCAAGCTAGCACATGTCCCAATTAGTTTGAAGAAATAAACTTGAATCTGCTACCAAACCTCTGGAAAAAAAGACACCAAATGGCAGTGGCAATGCCGACCCAGTTTCAGCAAACAAGGCAAGAAATCTGCTGCTTTAGGGAAAGGAACGTGAACCTGGCAGCATTAACAAATTCAGAGCTCCTCTTCTTAGGAGCTCTCTAGCTGAATAGACAGAGGGATGTCAACCTCTAATTCTGCTTGATCGTACGTATCTCAGCAACTACATTTAATGAGACACTGGGAACAAGAGAGCTGTCCACTTTTAAATCAGCATATTTCCAGCCAAACAATGGCAATGGCTAAATCTTTAAAATGCCTATTTCTCTCAAGAACACTGCAATGGAACATTAGACTTTGGGAAAGAGATTAGTGATTTACACTGCTATCTCACTGATTTAATTTAAATGCTCTTCCAAATCAAACACACATGTGCTGAAGAGGCTACTAAGAAACCCAACATGCAGAGTTCCGTATAAGTGCAGCCTACAGTGTTGACCGAAACTAAACTTGGAAATCCAGGGCACTAATGCACAATATCAAGCAATAAAACAGCATCTCTTTGGCAATATTTAATTTAAAAAAGAAGAAAGAGGCAGGCAAAGATCAGGCACTGTCTGTTTTGGAGGATCAACCATTCTGCATTTCAAAGCATTGGTCCCTGCAATATCCAGGTTACTGTGCTAGAATCTCGACTATTATATCGCAGTTGTGAGAGGGAGGGCAAAGATGTGTTTACTCAGTGATTAGGCCCTTAGAATAAGCCTCTAGCTCCTAGAGAGACAGCTCACCACTTATTCATTTGGGCCAATTCACAAAGCCTAGGAAGATTAAACATCCATGCTGAGAAGACAAGCGAATGCAGACGGTGAAAAAGAAATAAAAATTCTTTAAAAACTCTGAGATGACTTCATTATTTTTCCACAAGGAAACTTTAGGAAAGTGTTTAGTTAGAGAAAAACCCACATTGACCTCTCTCTAAACCCTTAATCTTTCCTTTGTGGTAGAACTGCTTTGTGGTAAGCGACTGGCTCGGCTCGCCCCTCTTTTCACTGGAAGCTGAGAGAAAAAAGGCTCTGGAGAAACAGTTTTCGTTCCAGGGACACAAACCCCTGACACTGTTAAACATGAGATGCCAGGAAAACATACTTAAAAAAAAATTTCCCACTTTAAGCTCTAAACTGAATGTGAGAAAGGAGATGATAGAAAGAGTATCTGAAGAGATCTTCAGGCTGGGGATGTCCCCCAGTAGCTTTCAAAATGGAAACGGAACAATTCTAAAATAATCTTTTCTCTCTGATAATAAGCTTTCAGCATGTTAAAAATTTTCTTCTACTATTATGACGGTAAATAGACAAAATATAAAGATTCTTAGGATGCAAAAGCTACTAAATTTGGGTCACATAAACCTCTGATTAGATTATAGGCACAACTAAATAAACCACAGACATTGGCTTCTCATTACCTAAAATTCAATTAAGTACAGGCCAAAGTAGTGAAAACCACGTCTAGTACATCAACCAATTTGGGACAGCAAAGTGTCAAAAGGATCACAAAATGGCTTTTGTGAAGAAAAACATCTAGTGTAATTTAAAAAGGCATAAGAAAATGTTTTATTTTCCATTACTATAATCAGTTGTATCTTTGGCCCATTAATAACTGGTTCGTTAAAATTTACAGAGTCCTATGTATCAGCATTGAGAATATAAAGATAAATAAGTTCCCTTGTCCTCAAAGAGTTGGAGGTGGGGTGGGCATGTGGAGAAGCAAACATTTAATTGCAGTGCCATATGATAAACGCTAAGGTAAGGGTATTAAAAAGAACTGTATTTTATTTGTCCTTTCCAATTTAGCGGAGAGGGTCTACAGCTGATAGCCAGCCTCACTGATAGCAAGCCACCCTGTTATACTCTCCTCAGATCCCCTCTTTGTGATCTAGGCTTTGGTAACATGGTGTAAAGGAAAGTCAAAGTAACTATTTGTCGTTGTTGTTATGTGCCTTCGAGTCAGACCCAACTCATAGAGACCCCTCCTTGGGTTTCCAAGGCAGTAGTTCTGCCACTTACCAGCTGTGTGGCCGTGGGACAAGATGGGCTGTTGAAATGATTGTGGATAAAGTAGGCAAAGCACCCCTTTACAACGTCTGGCCCATGATGGGTGCTGAATGAAAGGAGGTGTTAGGATGAAGAGTCCTGGACTACCCACAGGAAATAAAGGATTTTGAAAGTGAATTCAAGAGAAATGATAGCCATGAAAATGTGTTAAGGATTAAATAGCTCCTTCATTTTTCCTACTGGTAACAGTGTTTGGGGTGCTTATTGTGTCTCTGCCTTCAGGGCTTTACTAATTTTCCTGTTCAAATCCAGGAGCTAAGGTACTAAAGTGATGCTTAGGAAATGCCCACTTGATAGCAACCAGAGTGATTTGGCCTTGAGCTACAGTAGCTACTGTATTTAGAAACTTAGCATCACAACATCATAGAACATTAGAGCTGGACACAATGAGCTGGCTATGTCTTAAAATAAGGCAGACACAGGGCAGACACTCAAAGTATTTGCTGATCATTTGAAAAGGAAGTGTTCTAGTTTATTATCAAATACTGGAACATCCATAGTCTGAGTGCTTAATGATTTTAAAGCTAATATGACAAATCGTTCCTAGAAATGGTAATTCATAATTTTTTTTCAGTGTAAGATTTAAAGTATAAAATAATTACCTTTATGTAAATTTGTACTTTTATTTATTTTTCCTCTTCCTATTTCCTCTTTTTTCACTGTTGCCACTATAATAATCAGAATCACCATTACTTTCATTTACTGACTGCTATTTGCCAAGCAGGAGCTCTGGTAGCATAATGCGTAAGGCACTTGACTGCTAACCAGAAAGCTGGTGGTTCAAACCCACCAGCCACTCCTTGGAAGGAAGGCTGGACAATCTACTTCCGTAGTGATACCGCCTCAGGAACCCAAGGAGGGGTCGCTATGAGTCACGGTCAACTCGACAGCACATAACAACAACAACATTTGCCAAGCACTGTACTAAGAGCTTTATATACGTGGTACAAATGGTTAAGTAGTGGAGGTTGGTGGTGTTAACATATGCAAAGGCAACTCAGAAAACCGGCTTGCCACCTTGCTTGTGAAAAGTCCCAGCCTTGAAAACCCTATGTTGTTGTTGTTGTTGTGTGCCATCGAGTCGGACCCGACTCATAGCGACCCCTCCTTGGGTTTCCAAGGCAGTATCACTACAGAAGTAGATTGCCCCACCTTCCTTCCGAGGAGTGGCTGGTGGGTTTGAACCGCCAGCCTTCTGGTTAGCAGTCAAGTGCCTTAGCCACTACACTACCAGAGCACCACTCCTCGGAAGGAAGATGGGGCAATCTACTTCCATAGTGATACTGCCTCAGAAACCCAAGAAGGGGTCACTTAAGAGTCGGGTCAATGAAAACCCTACAGAGCAGTTTTATTTTATACATCTGTGGTGAGAATCAACTTGACGGCAACCAACAACAACAAAGAGGTTGATAAAACTGTGATTCTGCAAAGTAGCACACAGTTCTGCAGTGGTTTTTTTCTTGCTTACATACTTCAAAGCACAGGGATCTATAAGGAAAGAACAGCTTTAAATTATCATCAACATCATCAATAAACTTTTTTTCTTCTTCTTCCTGCAAGAAACTCATGCCAGGAACTATACTGTGAGCTAGGCATATACAGGAGGAAAAAAATTAGATCCTTGCCTTTGAATTGATTCTGCATTCATTAAATATTCATCAAGCCTCCAGTTGAATACTGAAAGATTCTATGGGCAAAATATTGAATGATTCAGGAAAGATCAAAAGAAGATAGAAAGAATATAGAGTCACTGTACCAAAAAGAATAGGTCAATGTTCATCTATTTCAGGAGGTAGCATGTGATCAAGAACCAATGGTACTGAAGGAAGAAGTCCAAGCTGTACTGAAGGAGGCAAAAAACAAGGCCTCAGAAATTGACAAAATGCCCATTGAGATGTTTCAACAAATGGATGCCATGCTGGAGCACTCACTAATCTATGCCAAGAAGTGTGGAAGACAGGTGCTTTGCCAACTGACTGGAAGAGATCCTTATTTGTGTCCATTCCAAAGGCGATCCCACAGAATGTGGAAATTATCAAACAGTATCATTATCACATGCAAGTAAAATCATACTGAAGATAATCCAAAAATGGTTGGCAGCAGTATATCGACAGGGAACTTCCAGAAACACAAGCTGGATTCAGAAGAGGACATGGAATGAGGGCTATCATTGCTGATGTCAAATGGATCTTGGCTGAAAGCAAAGAATACCAGAAAGATGTTTACTTGTGTTTTTACTGACTACACAAAAGCATTCAATTGTGTGAATCATAATTATGAATAACATTGAGAAGAATGGGAATTACAGAATATTTATTCATGAGGAACCTGTACATAGACCAGGAGGCTGTCATTCAAAGAGAACAAGGGGATACTTCACAGTCTAAAATCAGGATAAGAGTGTGCCAGAGTTGTATCCTTTCACCATAATTATTTAATCTGTATGCTGAGCAAATAATCCGAGAAGCTAGATTATATGAATAAGAATGTGGCATCAGGATTGGAGGAAGGCTCATTACCAACCTGCGATATGCAGACAACACAACCTTGCTTGCTGAAAGTGAAGATGACTTGAAGCACTTACTCATGAAGATCAAAGACTACAGTTTGCTATATGGATTACACCTAAATAAAGAAAACAAAAATCCTCACAACTGGACCAGTAAACAGCATCATGAAAAATGGAGAAAAAATTGAAGTTGTCAAAGACTTATATTACTTGGTTCCACAATCAACACTAATGGAAGCAGCAATCAAGAAATCAGACAATGTATCGTACTGGGCAAATCTGCTGCAAAAGACCTCTTTAAAATGCTGAAGAGCAAAGATGTCTCTTTGAAAACTAAGGTGCATCTAACCCAACCTGTGGTGTTTTCAATTGCTTCTTTTGAGTGTGAAAGCTGGACAATGAATAGGGAAGACTGAAGAAGAATTGATATTTTTGGTGTTGGTGAAGAATACTGAAAGTACTACAGACTGCCAGAGCTAACAAATCTGTCCTGGAAAAAGTGCAGCTGGAACGCTCCTTAGAAGCAAGGATGGACAGACTTCATCTCATCTACTTTGGTAATGTTGTCAGAAGAGACCATTCCTGGAAAAGAACATCATGCTTAGTAAAGTGGAGGATCAGCAAAAAAGGGGAAGGCCTTTCAACAAGATGGATTGACACAGTGGCTGCAACGATGGGCTCAGGTATAGCAAGGATTGTGAGGCTGGTCAGGACCAGGCAGTGTTTTGTTCTGTTGCACACAGGGTCGGTATGAATTGGAGCTGGCTTGATGGCACCTAACAACACCAACTATTCTCTTCTGAGAATGATAACTAACTCTCACTGCTGTCAAGTTGGATCTGATTCATAGCAACCTCTCCTTGGGTTTCCAAGGTGGCATCACTACGAAGTAGATTGCCCAACCTTCCTCCCGAGGAGTGGTTGGTGGGTTTGAACCGCCAGCCTTCTGGTTAGCAGTCAAATGCCTCAGGCACTATGTCACCAGAGCTCCTATATATTATTTGTAAAACAAAAAATTATTTTTCTAAAAATAATTACATTAGCATTCTAGTTGTTACCTCACACCTGGGCAGTTCCTCTTAAATGTCTGTGGTTAGGGAAATTAGCTCTTTGTGGTATGAGTCTCAAATATCCTTAATAATGATACTATACACTATGTAAGATCAGAAATACTTTGTTTTACTTAATATACTTATTTATAAAAGACTGTAAATGATAGAAGGAGCTCTGGCGGCATAGTGCCGAAGGCATTCAACTGCTAACCAGAAGCTTGGTGTTTCAAACCCACCAGCCACTCCTCAGAAGGAAGACTGGGCAATCTACTTCCGCAGACACACCGCCTCGGAATCCCAAGGAGGGGTTGCTATGAGTTGAATCGACTCGATGGCAGTGAGGTTTTTTTTTTTTTTTGTAAATGATAAGGCAAATAAAAAACAAAATATTCTATTGAAATCTATACAGAGGGAAAAAAGGCCAGAATACATTAGTATAAGGGTATGGCAAAAGTAGAAGCATTCCCTTCTACTTTGTTAGGCACTCTAAGGAGAATGAGGAGGAATAGGATAAGATAAGATATACATTATATATAAGATATACATTATAAAAAGGCACACAAAGGCAAACAAGTTGTAAAATTCGGAGCCAAGAAGTTTGTGAACTATACTGTGCTATTACTGTACTATGATTTTCTAATCAAATTGTCTGACACCCCATATATGTATTCAAATGTGTACAGTTGTTCGGTGTCACTGGCATTAATTTTTTCCCTCCAGTCCATCCTGCAAGCTATACAGTACAATTCTGATAACATCTCCCCCATCTTCAAAAGCTTTCAACAGCTAACCATCCCCTAACCAAAAAAATCTTAGTTGGCATTACCAGATTTCCATGATGAGACCCCAGTCTACTTCTCTAGCCTAGCCCTGTCTCCTACTGCACTCTTACATGTACCCTATAAATCAATTAAACAGAACTATTCATCTTCCTAACATGCATATCTGAATAACTTGGCTACTATAAAGGTAAGGACTCATTACCTCAAGGTGAGTTAATCAGCAAGATATTTTTAACTCCACTTCACAGACAATAAAGTAGAAGCTGATACTGTTAGTCAGCATCAGGGCCTAGTTTCAAATCCAAATCTGCCTGATTTGTTTGATGTCCATCTACTATAAGCAAACAATCACAAAGATGTTCAACATACATTTCAAAGATGTTTTACATATATTATTTTTTTGTTTAACAATCTTGTGAGGTATGTATTACAATCCAAATTTTTAAATGTAAAAATCAATGTTCAGGAAGGTTAAGTAACCTGGTTAATAGCATACAGCTAGCAAATTGGGAGCCAGAATTCAAATGTAAGAATTCTGATTATCACTTGTTCTACTATACCTTTTATTTTCAAGTGAAAACATTTAAGATTAGATATAGAACAGATGTCTTGAACTTACTCAGAGATCTAATTTAGCTTTTTTACCTTTTTACAGTATGTAAATAGTAATAAGACATACTTTCAAGGACCAGAGAGGGCCCTTTGGGAGAACTGATACAAATATGGATGAAGTCTATGAATGGAAATCAGCTTTGCTTCTGATATTTAAAAAAAAATTACCTATATTTTGCTTTTCAAGTATGGTTAATGGTTCTCAAAAAGATGAATAGTAATAAACAGGGAAGAAAATTTTACACAGCCGGTCTAACTTGAAAATTTTAATATGGACACTAAAGATTTTTTTCATCACTTTAATTAGGCAGATTTGGTAACTAGAGAATTAAAAGCAAATTTTAAATATGGCATTAATAATATACTGTTTAGAAGAAATATCTAATAGAATAGCATATTTGGGTTAGCTGCATTTATGTTAAATATATAAGCTTTTTTTCACTGATATACATGTTTGTAGACTTAAAAAATCACATTAACAAAATATTTAATTGTGGTTACTTTTCAGGATTAAGATTTTGTGGTAATTTTTATTTTCTATACTACATGAATTTTTGCTATTTTCATTTTTTTACAGCATATAGTATCTGTATAGTGAAAAATTATTTTTCTAAAAATAATTACAATAGCACCATCATTCTTATCTCAAACATGGGCAGGATGCTATCCTATCTATCATATTTATATTACTTTTAATTAATTTAATTACTTTTAATTAATTTTAATTACTCTAAAAGACATAGTTCTGCCTTTAATGAATTTAAATTGAAAAGATGACACAGACAAGATAGACTCGTCATATTTTCCTACATTAAAAGAAGTTTGTCTGGTTTTCTGGATGGCAGGGTGCTAGAAACTCATCAACTATAGCTGTGGTTTGTGTGTGTATATCTGCGTATTTTAATTTCTTAAAACACATTTATCAATAATGGCACTGAGATTTGTTTCAAATGAGGAAGTACAGGCAACATTACTTTAAAATGACAAGATTTTATAAAATAAATATACAAGAACTTGAAAAACTAAAAAGCACTGTTAAAGTGAAGCCCTCGTTTTAGTGGTGTACTAATGTTCAAAGAGGTTCACAAAATTAATTTCTGGTGCTGTTCTTAGAGTCTGTTCATGCACTGCACGAGAAAATCAGTTTTGTTATTTTACAAATTGTTATTTCTCAAATTTTTCCATAACTGCTTAACATTTTATTTTAGCCACTGTGCTTGTTATTTTTATGTATAGCATCCCATTTAATCCTCAAAACCACCATTTCTTTGTTGTTAGGTGCCATTAAGTCAGCTCCAACTCATAGACCCTATTTACAACAGAACAAAAAACTGCCCAGTCCTGTGCCATCCTCACAATCCTTGGTGTGCTCGTGCTCACTGCTGTAGCCCCGTGTCAATCGATCTCGTTGAAGGTCCTCCCCTTTTTGGCTGACCCTCTACTTTACCAAGCATGACATCATTTTCCAGGAAATGGACTCCCTTCTGACAACATGACCAAAGTGGATGAGATGAAGTCTGGCCATTCTCTTCTAAGGAGCATTCTGGCTGTACAGCTTCCAGGACAGATGTTAGTTCTTCTAGAAGCCCATGATATTTTCAGTATTCTTTGCCAATACCATAATTTAAAGGCATCAATTCTTCTTCAGTCTTTTTTATTCACTGACCAGCTTTCACAAGCATATGCCAAAAATATGAGGCAACTGAAAATACCATGGCCTGAGTTAGATGCACTTTGGTTTCAAAGTGACATCTTTGCTCCTTAACACTTTAAAGAGGTCTTTTGCAGCACATTTTCCCAGTGCAATACAATGTCTGATTTCTTGACTGCTGCTTCCATAGGTATTGATTGTGGATCCAAGTAAAATGAAATCCCTGAGGACTTCAATCTTTGCTCCATTTTCATGATGTTGCTTATTGGTCCAGTTGTAAGGGATTTTGTTTTTCTCATGTTGAAGTATAATCTGTACTGAAGGCTGTAGTCTTTGATCTTCATCAGTAAGTGATTCAAGTCATCTTCACTTCCAACAAGCAATGTGTCATCTGCATACTGCAGGTTGTTAATGGTTCTTCCTCTAATCCTGATGCTCAGACTGGAAAACCACCATAGATAGTAAATATTACTATTGTCTCCTTTTTTCAGATCAGAAACATGTTCATTATACTTGTTTAGGGCCACAGAACTACTAAGTAAGAAATCAGGAATTAATTAACGTACAATATTGGAAACACCACTGGGTCTAACAAAGGCCAGTCTTTTAAGAAATGCTTGAAAAGGAACAATCCTTCACATGAGAGAAAATACCTGGCATTAGGATTATAATGCTGTTAATTTTTAGTTGTCACAATGTCTAGTTATTCTTTAGGGTACTTGTTGTAGAAAAGAGAATTCGGTGATAGTAGGAATGAAAGGTGGGGAGCCTTTAAGGAGAAAAGGGACCTTCTTTAAGAAATAAAGATAGGAGTCAGCTGACTTTTAGGGAATCACGATGTGACCAATGGTGACTATTCTGCAACCTTAATTAATGAGGCTAACTAACTATTGGCTCGTATTTACCCTCACAAGATAAAAAACAAGCTTCATTTAACAAATATCTTTTAAATGCCAACTCTTTCTGGGGAATCACAGCTCCCTCCTGCCTTCGTCCTGCCGATCTTCCCAGCCTCAAGGCTTGCAATGCATTTCCTGTCCTGCACTTTACGCTTCAGTAACACCAAACTGATTGTAGTTTCCTCCTTATAATCTTCATTTCTTTGCTTTTGATACTCCTTCTGTGATTCCTCATCTTAAAAGATTCTGGTCAGAGGTAACTCCTTTGGAAATGTTTCTCTGCACTTCTAAGATACATGAGGTTACCTATCCTCTTTGCTCCTACCACATACTATACTGTAAGGATCTATTCACACTGTTTTATCTTCCCTACTAGACTGTCAGCTTCTCAAGGACAGGTAACCCCTATATTTCAGGCCCTTAGGCATTGATACATAATTATGGGCCTTGTCTGAACGAGCATCTCTAATAGTTAAGGGCAAGGTGGTTATAAAACTGACTGGCACATTATCGGAAGTCAAAACTGTCACAATATACTTAAAGAAACACAAGAACTTAGAATACTTGTTTTAGTGAAGCTGGAGCACACAACTGAGCTCTGATTGAACAGTATTATGAATTCCTCAAGAAAGAGGTAGAAAGAACTATGAGCACTCTCACCACCAAGTGCTCTCAAATTAAATCAGTTTGAAGCTGTTTTCATTAAGATGGATTGAATGTGGCATCGTGAGAAACACTTTATCAAATGTAGTGTTTTACTTAGTGATTAACTATATACCAGTTGATGAAGCTCCCCAAATCCTCTGTAATCCCACCACTCCAATAAACATTTAATGAGTATATAAGTTCAAAAAGCCTAGCAGAGGATTTAAACCTTCAATCTTGTTTTTATTTACTCTTGGAACTCAATTTCTCACTTCAAGTGAAGAATGCTGGTGCTAGAAGCTCATCTGTTGCCCTGGTAAAATTCATGTGCCTCCCACAGTTTAAATTAAACGTGATACTTAAGATGAAAGAAATATAGTAAAAAATGCCACAGTATCAGTCCCAGTTGCCTTACACTGTTTGAGCATTAGCAAATTATTTTCTGAAAAATGTTTCATTCAGTTTTCAAAATTAATATTGAAAATGTTTGTTTTAAATTTCAAATGTGAAATTGGAAAATGAGAGATCAAGTTTGATAATTGAATCCTGGAGTACTGGAGTCACTGAAAACTGAAGTATAGGTGCGATAAAACCAAAAACCAAACTCACTGCCATCAAGTCACATCTGACTCATAGTGACCCCTCCTCGGGTTTCCAAGACATTATCACTACGGACGTAGATTCCCCAACCTTTCTTCCGAGGAGTGGCTGGTGGGTTTGAACCACCAGTCTTCTGGTTAGCAGTCAAGTGCCTTAGGCACTATGCTACCAGAGCTCCTAAACCCAATGAAGTTGAATCAATTCCAACTCACAGCAGCCCCATAGGACACAGAACTGCACCATAGGGTTTCCAAGGCTGTAAATCTTTAGGGAAGCTGATTGCCACATCACTGTCTCACAGAGCAGCTAGTGGGTTCAAACTACAGACCTTTTGGTCAGAAGCTGATTGCTTTAACCACTGTGTCACCAGGGCTCGCTATGGGTTGTATAGTGTAAGTCATACTTACTTGTGTTGGAACACCTGAGCTCTTATTTGGCCCTACTACTTAATACTGGGGAGGTCTGGTAGCATAGTGGCTAAGACAGTTGCCTGCTCACCAGAAGGCTGGCGGTTCAAACCCACCAGCCACTCCTCAGAAGGAAGGTTGGGCAATCCTACTTCTGTAGTGATACTGCCTCAGAAACCCAAGGAGGGGTCAATATGAGTCAGGGCTGACTCAACGGCACATAACAACAACAACAACAACTTAATACTGAAGGAGCTCTGGTAGCATAGTGCCTAAGGCACTTGAGTGCTAACCAGAAGGCTGGCAGTTCAAACCCACTAGCCACTCCTCGGAAGGAAGATAGGGCAATCTACTTCTGTAGTGATACTGCCTTGGAAACCCAAGGAGGGGTCGCTATGAGTTGGGTCCGACTCGACGGCACATAACAACAAAAACAACAACTTAATACTGATATGTCTTTGGGCAAGCCATGAGGCTTTTCTGAGCCTTAGCTGCTTCATCTCTAAAATAAGAATATGGATGCTAAATGTACTACCCCACTGGTCTGTTAAAAAAAAAAAACAAACTCATTGCCATTGAGTCGATTCAACTCATAGCGACCCCTTCTTGGATTTCTGAGGTGGTATCACTATGGAAGTAGATTGCCCAATCTTCCTTCCAAGGAGTCGCTGGTCTGTAGTGGAGTTCAAATGAAATATGTATAGGAAAATGTTCTATAGAGCACCATACAAATCTGAAGTTGCAAAATTATTTCTATTCTTACACAGTTGTATTTAATTAAAAGTAGGTATGTATGATCTGGTTAATGACCATAACAAACATACTTGTTCAGATCTAAATTTGGATCATTTATCCACCATAGGAGTTCAATTTAAATTGAGTGACTTAAATTTAGTGTCAATTAATAAACTATGCATGAACTGTTTATCTTTAACATGAAAAAAGAAATGAGAAAAGAAAAAAAGCCCAGCACAAGAAGAAAAAGATTGGCAGATTTTTGTATGAAGCAAGACATGCAATTACATGAACCAATGATTTTCATCTGTTAAAACACTTAAAAGTAATAAAACAGTAATCAAATGAATTGTTTCCTTAGAAACATCCTGAAATCAGTAAAGAATTTATGTTCCTTTGGGAATTTGTGTCTGAATAAATCCAAATGCCAATTTATTGCACATGACATTAAGTAAACGTTCTTTTGGTATAAGTACTGATACTTAAAGGAACTCTGGTGGCATAGGAGGTAAAGCATTTGGCTGCTAACCAGAAGGTTGGTGGTTCAAACCCTCCAGCTGATTCTGCAGGAGGAAGATGAAGCAATATACTTTGGTGAAGATTTACAGCCTTAGAAACCCAATGGGAGCTGCTATGAGTTGGAATCAACTCGATGGCACTGGGTTTCATTTTTTTGGTTTTATTGATACTTAAAGCTGTAATGTATACTGTATATACACAGTATATTTTATAGTAGCTTTTGAGATAGGATTTTAAAAATACATATGCATTTTTCTGGAGCTACTGCTTAAGTTTTCAGAGGAGCTGACATTTTCTAGTAACTTCAACTGCTTAGCAACCATGCTGGAAAGTAGAAACAGACTTGTTCAAAACACATTCTTATAAAAGAATAAACTGAAAAAGAGATTATTTTAAAGTTATATTGAGATACTCATTCAAACATATTCATGTCCAAATATAAGGCATTCTTTTAGTATAATAATGTAGCTATACAGTGAAAGATTCAGCAACCATTAAAAATCATGTTATAGTAAAGTATTTATCATTTCTTACAAAGTAATCTTGCAAAAAAAATCTAACCTGAATCTAATAAAGCTTTTAGACCTAAGATCCATTTCTCAAGAAATACAGAGATAAGGAAATTAAGTTACATACTATAACAAGAAAACAATCGGACAAACCCAGAATCTGGAACAATCTACCAGTCATCTGGCTTGATTTCATCAAAGAGCAAATGTCATGAAAAAAAAGGGAGGAGAAGAGAGTTACTGTGTTACCTTAAAACGGATTTAAGATATCTAAGAACCAAATATGACTTCTGATCCTCGAGTGCATCATGTTCTTAAAAAATAGCTGAGAAGACATTCTGGGAACTGGAGAAGTTTGAGCATGTACTAGGTATTAGATATTAGGGAAGTATTGATAATTTTTTTAAGTGTGATAATGGTATTGGGATTATGTAAGAAAATTTTATGTTTTTGGAAGAGGCAT
>NW_006921732.1:1212566-1218023 GCF_000298275.1 Orycteropus afer afer
TTTAATTTATTTTAGAATTTATACTTCTGAAGTTATTAAGTTTTAAAACTATGTTAAGACTTTTTATATGCCCTGTATACAAAGGAGAAAAATAAAGCAAAATGTTAACCACTATTGAATTTAAGTATAAGGGAGTTGAGTATTCATTGTGCTATTCTATCTTTCAGAAAATTTTTATAATAAAAAGTTAAAATAATACAAAAAATATATAACTGAGGAAATCATCACATAATATTAGAAGGTGAAAAAAATATGGTAACAGGATTATAAACAATCTAGTTTTATATTAAATATAAATAAACACATTTCTTTAAACATAGTAGAAAAACATGGAAGAATATATAAACAGTTAAGCTGTGTTAGAATATGTTGTTTTTGCTTTGCAATATTTTCCATAAGCCTCTAGTTATAAAACTACAAATATGTATTACCATGAATAATAATTTCTTCAAATATGACAATCATTTTAAATACATCTAATTATTAAAAATACTTATCAAATGGCCTATTTTGTTATTGTTAGGGTAGAAAAGTTTGTTTCTTATCAACTTCATTAAACAGCCAATGATAGCTCTAAGTGGGATTATTAATTATCCTCTTGAAATTCAATTTTTAAAAGTCAGTGTGGCATAATGTTAAACACTCCACTACTAGCCAAAAGTCTGGCAGTTTGAACCTACTCAAAGGCACATTGGAAGAGAGGGTTGGCAATCTGCTTCTGAAAAGTCACAGCCTTGAAAACCCTATGGAATAGTTCTATTCTGTACAAGGGGGCTGCCGTGAGTTGGAATTGATTTGATGGCAATTAATAACAACAACATATATAACGTAAAATTTGCCATTTTAATTGTGTTTAAGTGTACAATGCAGTGACATCATTTACATTCATGACATTATGTAACCATTGCCACTAACTACTTCCAAAATTTTTATCACTGCTACAGGGGCAAGGAGGCCGCATTTTCTGACCTCTTCTAACCCCACAAGACAATGACAGAATCACTATCAGTAGCCCAAGGCCTATTCCTGTGAGGTCAGACATGTTGCCTCCCTCCAGCCCTTTCACCAACCCTGACACCAACTGTTCCTTCTGCAGCACTCACTACCTTTCTGCTGGGTTTGATAATTCATTGCAGTGGCCACACAGAACTCACAGATTATGGAGTTTATTAGGGAAGCACCAGGCTACAATTCAAGTTCAGGAAAAATGTTCAGTCTCTCAGCCCGCTGTCTCTCTCAGCCAACAGTCTCTCTCAGCCACTCTCCCAGCAATGTGTGTCTTGGTGTCTCTTTCTCAGCAGCGCGTGTCTCTCAGTGTCTCTTTTTCAGCAGCGTGTGTCTCTCGGTGTCTCTTTCTCAGCATGCATGTTTCTCAAGAGTGCGTTTCTCTCAGCAGCACATCTTTTTCAGCCAGCAGTCAGAGTTCTTCTGCCTCTAGGAGGCCTCCTTTTGAGCCTGGCAGAGTGACCAAACTAACCAATCATAACATCAGAATTCTAAGCACCTGAGAGAGAGTGAACTTCCCGGAACATTGCTTTGTGCCACTGCTCAACAGAAATATCCCAGGTGGATAACTTTAGCAATCAGGAGCTCCTCAGTCACAAATTTCACCTCGGAGCTTACAAAGACTTATGGCTAGAAAAGCCACACTAA
This sequence comes from Orycteropus afer afer, assembly GCF_000298275.1. NCBI lineage: Eukaryota > Metazoa > Chordata > Mammalia > Tubulidentata > Orycteropodidae > Orycteropus > Orycteropus afer. Next base: position 1,214,220 of record NW_006921732.1, read on the forward strand.
GTAATTTACTACACTGCAATCACCCTAAGCAAAAACTTTACCATCACCCATTCAATAATAATTTCCCATTTCCCACTCCCTTCCTGTCCTTGGTAACCATAAATCTACTTTCTATTGCTATATATGTGTCTATTCTAGGTATTTCATGTAAGTGGGATCTTACAATATTTGTTCTTTTGTGTCTGGTTTACTTCATCTGACAAAATGTTTTTTCAATGTTCATCCATTATGTAGTAACTATCAGAACTCAATCCTTTTATTGCTGAGTAATATCCCACTGTATGTATATATCACATTTTGTTTATCTACTGATCTGCTGATGGACACTTGGATTGTTTATACCTTTGTGCTACTGTGAATAATGTTCCTGTGAAGACTGACATACAAGAATTTGGTTGAGTGCTGGTTTTCAATTCTTTTGGGGAGCTCTAGTAGCGTAGTGCCTAAGGCACCTGACTGCTAACCAGAAGGCTGGCAGTTCAAACCCACCAGCCACTCCTCGGAAGGAAGATGGGGCAATCTACTTCTATAGTGATGCTGCCTCGGAAACCCAAGGAGGGGTCGCTATGAGTCAGGTCCAACTTGAGGGCACATAACAATAAGAACAACAATAGAATTTTTGGGGCCATATGGCAATTCTATAACGAACTTTTTGAGAAATCACCAAACTGTTTTCTAAAGTGACTATATCATTTTACATTCCCACTAGCAATGTGCAAGGATTCCACCTTCTCTATAATCTCACTAGTACTTTATATTTTGTCCTTTTTATTTATTTTTATTATATCATTCTAGGAGCTCTGGTAGTGCTATGGCTAAGGCATCCAGCTGCTAACTAAAAGGTTGGCTGTTTGAACCCACCAGCCACTCTGCAGGAGAAAGATGAGGTAGTCTGCTTCCATAAACATTTAGTCTTGGAAAAACCTATTGGGTCACTATAAGTCAGAATTGACTTGACAGTGGGTTTGGTTTGGGTTTATTATAACCATCCTAGTAGTGGAAGTAAGCTGGCAGCAGTTTGGAACAGCTAAGGGAGACCAGGAAGTGAGCCAGCGATGGCTGGAACAGCTAAGGGAGACCAGGAAGTGAGCCAGCGGTGGCTGGAACAGCTAAGGGAGATGAACTTGTCTGTCAGTCTGTTGTAATGTGGTGGCTTGTGTGTTACTGTGAGCCTGGAGGCTATGTCATCGTTTTTCAAATGCCAGCAGGGTTACCCAGGTTTCAGTGGAGCTCCTAGAATAAGACAGGCTCAGAAGAAGGAAGAGGCCATCTACTTCTCAAAGAATTGGCCAGGGAAAAGCCTCATGAATAGCAGTGAAACACTGTCTGATATATTACTGGAAAACTTTATGAAGAGCCCTAAAACGTCGTCAGATATAGTGCCAGAAAATGAGCCTCTCAGGTTGGAGGGCACTCAAGATACGACTGGGGAAGAGGTGCCTCCTCAGAGTAGAGCCGACCTTAACAGTATGGATAGAGTAAAGCTTTCAGGACCTCCATTTGCTCATGTGGCACGACTCAAAAATGAGGGAAAAAAAAAAACAGCTGCAAATAACCACTAATCTCAGAACATGGAATGCATGAAGTATGAATCTGGGAAAATTGGAAGTTGTCAAAAATGAAATGGAATGCATAAATATCAATATCCTAGGCATTAGTTAGCTGAAACGGACTGGTTTTGGCCATTTTGAATCAGACAATAATATGATCTATTATGCCAGGAATGACAAATTGAAGAGAAGTGGTGTGGCATTAATCATCACAAAGAATGTTTCCAGATCTACCTTGAAGTACAGTGCTGTCAGTGACAGAATAATATCCATTCACCTACAAAGTAGACCAGTTAATACTACTATTATTCAAATTTACACAGCAACCATCAAAGCTACCAATGAGGAAGTTGAAGATTTTTACCAACTTCTGCATCTGAAATTGACCAAACATGCAATCAAGATGTATTAATTATCACCAGTGATTGTTTGGAATGCAAAAGCTGGAAACAAAGAAAAATCATTGGTAGTTGAAAAATATGGCCTTAGTGATAGAAATAACACTGGAGATCACAGGACAATTTTGCAAATACCTTTTGTCACCAACACAAATGGTGGCTATATACGTGGACTTTGCCAGATGGACTACACAGGAATCAGACTGACTACATCTGTGGCAAGAGGTGATGGAGAAACTCATTATTTTCAGCCAAAACAATGCCGGGAGCTGATTGTGGAACAGACCATCAACTGCTCATATGCAAGTTCAAGCTGAAGTTGCAGATAATTAAAACAAGTCCATGAGAGCCAAATATGACCTTGATTACATCCCTCTCAAATTCAGAGACCATCTTAAGAACAGATTTGATGCACTGAATACCAATGACCAAAAACCAGATGAATTGTGGGGTGACATCAAGAATATCATCCAGGAAGAAAGCAAAAGGTTGTTAAAAAGGTAGGAAAGGAAGACAAGACCAAAATGGATGACAGAAGAGACTCTCAATCTTGCCATTGAACAAAGAATAGCTAAAGCAAATGGAAGATATGACAAGATAAAAGAGCTAAACAGAAGATTTCAAAGAGCAGTTCGAGAAGACAAAGTCAATTATTATAATGAAATGTGCAAAGACCTGGAGTTAGAAAAGCAAAAGGGAAGAACACCCTCAGTATTTCTCAAGCTGAAAGAACTGAAGCAAAAAATTTAAGTCTTGAGTTGCAATACTGAAAGATTCTATGGGCAAAATAATGAATGATGCAGGAAACATCAAAAGAGAATGGAAGGAATACACAGAGTCACTGTACCAAAAAGAACTGGCCAATCTTCATCCATTTCAGTAGGTGGCATATGATCAAGAACCAATGGTACTGAAGGAAGAAGTTGAAGCTGCCCTGAAGGAATTGTTGAAAAACAAGGCTCCAGGAATCGACGGAGTATCCATGGAGATGTTTCAACAAATGGATGCTGCGCTGGAGGCACTCACTTGGCCATGTCAAGAGATTTGGAAGATAGCTAGTGGCCAATTGACTGGAAGAGATCCATATTTGTACCCATTTCAAAGAAAGGTGATCCCCAAAAATGTGGATATTATCAAACAATATTATTAATATCACACATAAGTAAAATCTTACTGAAGATAATTCAAAAATGGTTGCAGCAATATATTGACAGAGAACTTCCATAAATGCAAACTGGATTCAGAAGAGGAGATGGAACAAAGGATATCATTGCTGAAGTCAGATGGATCTTGGCTGAAAGCAAAGAATACCAGAAAGATGTTTACTTGTATTTTATTGACTGTCCAAAAGCATTTGATTGTGTGGATCATAACAAATTATGGATAACATTGCAAAGAACAGGAATTCCAGAACACGTAATTCTACTCATGAGGAACCTGTACATAGACAAGGAGGATATCTGGAGGCTGTAGTTTGAAGAGAAAAAAGGGATACTGCATGGTTTAAAATGAGGAAGGGAGTATATCAGGGTTGCATCATTTCACCATACTTACTCAATCTGTATGCTAAGCAAATAATCCAAGAAGCTGGACTATATAAAGAAGAACGTGGCATCAGGATTCTAGGAAGGCTCATTAACAACCTGCGATACACAGGCGACACAACTTTGCTTGTTGAAAGCGAGGATGACTTGAAGCACTTACTGATGAAGATTGAAGACTACAGTCTGCAGTATGGATTACACCTCACTACTCTGGTAGCATGGTGCCTAAGGCACTTGACTGCTAACCAGAAGGCTGGAGGTTCAAACCCACCAGCCACTCCTCGGAAGGAAGGTTGGGCAATCCTACTTCCG
>NW_006921732.1:1219868-1229088 GCF_000298275.1 Orycteropus afer afer
GGAAGTAGGATTGCCCAACCTTCCTTCCGAGGAGTGGCTGCTGGGTTTGAACCGCCAGCCTTCTGGTTAGCAGTCAAGTGCTTTAGCCACTATGCTACCAGAGCTCCTAAAAAAAAAAAAAAAAAAAAAAAAAGATGTCTCCTTGAAGACTAAGGTACGCCTACCCTAACCCATGGTATTTTCAATTGCCTCATATGCATGTGAGGGCTGGACAATGAATAAGGAAGACTGAAGAAGAGTTGATGCTTTTGAGTTGTGATATTGGTGAACAACGCTGGAAGTACCATGGACTGCTAAAAGAACTAACAAATATGTCCTAGAAGAAGTGCAGCTGGAATGCTCCTTAGAAGCAAGAATGGCCAGACTTCATGTCACCTACTTTGGTCATGTAAGAAGGGACCATTCACAGGAGAAGGATATCATGCTTGGTGAAGTAGAGGGTCAATGAGAAAGGGGAAGGCCCTCAACAAGATGGCACAGTGGCTGCAAAGATGGGCTCAGGTATAGGCTGAGACTGGTACAGGACCAGGCAGTGTTTCGTTCTGTCATACATAGGGTCGTTATGGGTCACAGATGAGTCGACAGCATCTAACAACAGTACTGTGAAGCGGTATCTCATTGTGCCTTTGATTTGCATTTCCCTAGCTACTAATGATGTTGAATATTTTTCATGTGTTTATTGACCATGCATTTATCTTCTTTGGAAAATGTCTACTTAAGTCATTGCCCATTTTTTAATTGAGCTGTTTCTTTTTTGTTGTTGTTGTTGGGTTGTAGTTCTTTATATATTCTGTAAATTAAACCCTTACCTGTTATATAATTTGAAAATATTTTCTTTCATTCTTTAGGTTGTCTTTTCATTTTCTAGATGAAGTCCTTTGAAGCACAGAAGTTTTAATTTTCATGAGGTCCAATTTACCCATTTTGTCTTTTGTTGTTTGTGCCTTTGGTGTCATATCTAAGAATTCATCATCAAATTCAAGGTTGTGAAGCTTTGTCCCTATGTTTTCTTCTGAAAGTGTAAACTTTTATATTTAAATCACTAATCCTACTTTGATATAATTTTTACATAGGGTGTGAGGTAAGAGTCCATCTTCATTTTTTTTTTTTTGCATGTGGAAATTGCATGTCCCAGCATCATTTATTGAAGAGATCATATTTTTCTTAATGAATAGATTTGGCAACCTTGCTGAAAATCAATTGTTTTGTAGATTTCTTTCTGGACTCAATTCTATTCCATTGGTCTATATGTTTATTCTTAGGCCAGTACCTTACTGCTTTGATTACTACAGCTTCATAATATATTCTGAAATCACGAAGTGTGAGTCCTTCATCTTGTTCTTGTTTTCCCAAGTTGTTTTGGTTACTGAAGCCATTTATACAAATTTGAGGATTAGCTTTCACATTTCTATGAGAATACAAGGTCCTTGAAATTTTGATAGGGATTGCTTTGAATCTGTAAATTGCTTTGGGGAGTACTGACAACTTAACAATTAGGGTAGTACTGATATTTTAACAATTAGGTCTACTCATCTATGAATATAGGATTTCTTTTTAAATTTTATTATCCTTTGGGTGCAAATTTACAGAGCAAATTTGTTTTATATTCAACGGTTTGTGCACATTTGATTTCATGCCCTGATTACCATCTCCTACCATAACAAACTCTCCTCCCATCCTGTCCCTGTGACTACCCCCTCCCCATGCCCTTCTTAACTTTGCATTCCTGTCTGTCCAGCTTTCCCTGTATGTGAATGCTGCCCCTCTGGTGTCTTATGGCTGATTGCTCTAAGGGGTGCATTTCCACAGAGTAGGTAAGTGTTTTGCCCTTGGGTTGGTGTTCTGCATGTAGGTCTTTCCACTGTTGGGCTGAGAGCCAATCCATGGGAGTGAGTTCATTTCTAGGCCTGAAGGGTAACCCGGGGCCATAGTCTTAAAGGTTCCACCAGACTCTATCCGACCAGTAATTCTGGTCCTTTTTGTGTTTTTGAATTTTGTTCCACTTTTTTCCTTCTACTCTATCCAGGATCTCCAGGTTTGATGCCTGTCAGAGTGGTTGGCATTGGTAGCCAGGCACTTTCTAGTTCTTCTGGTCTTGGGGCCATGAAGGCTGAAGTCCTCGTGGTCCATCTTATCTTTGGGCTAATTGTTTCCAGGTGCCTTTGATTTTCTTCACTCTTCTTTGATTCAGATGAGAGGAGACCAATAGTTGCATCTTAGATGGCTGCTCAAAACCTTTTAAGACCCCAGTTGCTTCACCAAAGCAGGTTGCGGAACAAGATTTTTAGGTACTAAGTTGTACCAACTGAGCATGATGTCCCCTGAGACTACAGTCCCGAGTTGGCAGGCCCAGTGATTCTCTCTCTTAAGGTGTTTGGTTGTCTCTGATAGGTTACTCCAACTCTGTCTTCTGTTGCTTATGTAATGTGTGTGGCTAATTTTGTAGCACAAGTGCATATGGAAAATTATCTTCAGTCAAATCTATCCTTGGTCTAGGGTGTATTCCTGTTCGTTGGCCCCCACCTGATCTTCTCACCCATCTATGCGTTTATCTGTAGTCTGGTGATTGGTGTTAGTGGTAATACAGTATCGTGCATACACTGGTATTTGCTTCTGTTGTCTATGTTTTATGTGCATGTTTTTCAGTGTCTTCCTTTCCCCAATGTGATCATGCTGGGGAGTCTGTGACTCTTTCCATACCATCTTTCCCATCACCCAAATCAACTGACCCCAAATTAGTTAGAAATTTTCCTTCTACTTCCCTCTCATCCTAGGTAACCAACAAAATACATTTCCTTCCCTAACTAAACCTTTCCTTGACTTCTTACAATAATGGGCTCATACGATATCTGTCCTTCTGAGACTGACTTATTTCACTCAGAAAATGTTCTCCAAATCCATCCACATTGTGAGATGATTCATGTATTCGTCATTATTGTTTAATGTTGCATAGTATTCCATTCAACGAGATAGACTGACACAAGTGGCAGTGGCGATGGGCTCAAGTATAGCAGGGATCACGGAGCTGGCGCAGGACTAGGTGGTGTCTTATTCTGCTGTGCATAGGGTTGCTATGAGTCAAAGATGACTTGACAGCACCTAACAACAGTATTCCATTGTGTGACTGTACCACAGTTTGGTTATCCATTCATCTGTTGATGGGCATTTAGGTTGTTTCCATCTCTTTGCTACAGTTAACTGTGCTGTGATGAACATGGGCATGCATATGTCTGTTCACGTCCTGTCTCACACCTCTTTAGGATATATTCCTGGTAATGAAATTGCTGGATCAAATGGTATTTCTATTTTCGGTTTTTTAAGGAAATGCCATACCATTCTCTATAATAGTTGTGACCTTTTGCAGTCCCACCAGCAGCGTATGAGAGTTCCAATCTCTCCACAACCTCCCCAGCATTTGTTATTTTCCATCTTGTTGAACTTTGTTCTTTTTTGCTGGGGTGAGATGATATCTCATTGTTGTTTTGATTCGTATCTCTCAAATGGCTAATGATCATGAGCATTTCCTCATGTGTTTGTTGGCCACCAGTGAAGTGAAGTATTTGTTTATGTCCTTTGCCCATTTTTGAATTGGGTTGTTTGTCTTTTTGGTTTTGAGGTGTTAAAGTTTTCTATAAATTGTGGAGATAAGTCCTTTGTAGATACGTCATAGCCAAATACTTTTTCCTAATCTGTAATTTTTTTTTTTTTACTTTTTTGGAGAAGTCTTTTGATGCACATAACAATTTAATTTTTAAAAGGTCCCAGTCATCTAATTTCTCCTCTTCCATTGCCAACACAGGATTTTTTTTTTTTTTTAACTTATTTAGGTCTTCTCTAAATTCTTTCAGCAATGTTTTATAGTTTTCAGTGTATAAGGTTTTTATTTAACTTATTTAGGTCTTCTCTAATTTCTTTCAGCAATGTTTTATAGTTTTCAGTGTATAAGGTTTTTATTTATTTATTTTAACTTTCTGGTTAATTTATTGCTAGTTATTTTACTTTTAGATCCTATTATAAATAGAATTGTTTTCTTAATTTCCTTTTCACCTTGTTCAGTGCAGGTGTATAGAAAGACAACTGATTTTTGTATGGTGATTTTGTATGCTGCAGCTTTACTGAATTCATTCATTAACTCTAGTAGCTTTCTACTACTTTCGGGGGGATTTTCTATATATAGGCTCTATAAACAGAGATGGTTTATTAGTTCTTTTCTATTTGGATGCTTTTCTTTTCTTTCTTTCTTTCTTTTTTTTGGACTAATAATGGTTTTGGCTAGTAAAATGTTGAACTTCAGCAGTGAAATCAGGCATTCTTGTTATTCTTGACCTTAGGGAGAAAGCTTTCAGTGTTTCACCATGGAGTATTCAAAAAAATCCAAAAAACCAAAGCTCACTGCCATGGAGTATATTCTGATTCATAATGACACCCCCTCCTCCACTGGGTTTTAGAGGCTGTAAATCTTTATGGAAGTAGATTGCCCATCTTCCTTCTGCAGAGCAGTTGGTGGGTCTGAACCATTAACCTTCTGGTTAGTAGCCAAATGCCTTATCCACTATGCCATCAGAGCTCCACCATAGAGTACTAACTGTGGGTTTTTCCATGAATGCCCTTTAATCATGTTGAGGAAGTTCCTCTACAGTCCTAGTTTTCTGAGTGTTATTTATTTATTTATTAATCATAAAAAGGTGTGTCAAATGCCCTTACTGCATCAACTGAAATGATCATGTGATTGTTTTCCTTAATTCTATTAATGTGGTTATTACACTGATACTCTCAATCCTACTTGTAGTACACAATCTTTTTTAATATGGTGTTAGATTCAGTGTGCTAGTATTTTCTTGAAGACTGTTGCATAAACATTCATAAGAAATACTAGTCTATACTTTTCTCTTCTTTTAATATCTTTACCTGCTTTTTGTAGCAGACTAGTGCTGGCCTGACAGAATGAGTTAGGAATTGTTCCCTCTTCTTCTATTTTTTGGAAGAGTTTGTGAAGGGATGGAGTTAATTCTTTAAATGTTTGGTAGAATTCACCAGTGAAAGCCACTTGGTGCTGGACTTTTCTTTGTTGGGAAGTTTTTAATTACCGATTCAATCTCTTCACTTTGTACAGGCCTCTTGAGATTTCTTATTTCTTCCTAAAACAGTTTAGGTAATTTGTGTGTTTTGAGGAATTTGTCCATTTCATGTAGATTTTTTAATTGTTGAATTACACTGTTCATAGTATTCTCTTATAATCCTTTTCATATTTTAAGGGTTAGGAGTTATTTCCCCATTTTTATGTTTTTATTTTAGTTACTTGTGTCTTCTCCCTTTCTTTCTTACCTGTCTAAAAAAATGTTTAATAATGTCACTGATCTTTTAAAAAACCCAACTTTTAGTTTCACTGAGTCTATTTTCTTTCCATTCTTTCTTTATCTCTGATCTTCATAGTTTCTTTCCTTCTGCTAACTTTGGTTTAGTTTGCTTTTTTTTTCTAGTTCCTCAAGATGTAAAGTTAGATTATTAATTTGAGATTTTTCTTCTTTTTTATCATAGGCATTTACAGCCATAAATTTCCCTAATAGCACTGCCTCACTGCACCCCATAAATTTTGGTATGTGGTATTTCATTCTCATTAGTATTAAAATATTTTATAATTTCCCTGTGATTTATTTTTTGATCCACTGGCTATTTAATAGTATGCTATTGAATTTCTACCTATTTGTGAAATTTCTAATTTTCCTTTTGTTATAGATTTCTCCACCATTTGTCAGTTGGTCATACTGTGTGGTGGCTTGTATGTTGCAGTGAGGCTGGAGGCTATGCCACTAGTATTTCAAATACCAGCAGAGTCACCCATGGTGGATAGGTTTCAGTAGACTTTCCAGACTAAGAGAGACTGGGAAGAAGGATGGAGCCATCTACTTTAGAAAAAAGTGGCCAGGGAAAACCTCATGAATAGCAGTGAAACACTGTCTGATATAGTGCTGGAAGATAAGCCTTTCAGATTGAAGGCACACAAAATATGACTGGGGAAGAGGTGACTCCTCAAAGTAGTTGACCTTAATGATGTGGATGGAGTAAAGCTTTTGGGACCTTCATCTGCTGATGTAGCATGACTCAAAGTGAGAAGAAACAGCTGCAAATATCCATTAATGGAATGTACAGAATATGAATCTAGGAAAACTGGAATTTGTCAAAAATGAAATGGAACACATAAAGATTGATATCCTAGGCAGTAGTGAGCTGAAATGCATGGGTATTGGCCATTATGAATCAGATAATCATATGGTATACAATGTGGGAATGACAAATTGAAGAGGATTGACATCACATTCATTATTAAAAAGAAAGGTTTTGAGGTCTATTCTGAAGTACAATGCTGTCAGTGATAGAACAATATCCATGTGCCTACAAGGGAAACGAGTCAAGACTACTATTATTTAAATTTACACACCAATCACTAAAGCCAAAGATGAAGAAAATGAAGATTTTCTACCAAATACTGCAGTCTGAAACTGACCAAATATGCAATCAAGATGTATTGATTACTACTGGTGACTGGAATGCAAAAATTGGAAACAAAGAATCATCAGTTGTTGGAAAATACGACCTTATTCATAGGAATAATGCCAGAGAGCTCATGATAGACTTTTGCAAGACCAACAACTTATTCATTGCAAACAGCTTTTCAATAACTTAAACAGTGGCTATATATCCACAGAAATCAGATTGATTACATTTGTAGAAAGAGGCAATGTAGAAGTCAAAACAAGGCGAGGAGCTGACTGTGGAACAGACCATCAATTACTCCTATGCAAGTTCAAGTAGAAGCTGAAAAAAAATAAAAACAAGTTCACAAGAGCCACAATCCTTTTTGATATGGTGTTAGATTATGACCAAATTATGACCTTGATTATATCCCACCTGAATTTAGAGACCATCTGAAGAAAAGATTTGATGCACTGAACACCAATTATCCAAAATGATATAAGCTGTGGGACAACATCAAGATCATTATCCATGAAGAAAGCAAAAGGTCATTAAAAAGACAGGAAAGGAAGAAAAGACTGAAATGGATGTCAGAAGAGACTCTGAAACTTGCTCTTGATTGGGGAATAGCTAAAGCAAATGGAAGAAAGGATGAGATAAAAGAGCTGAATGGAAGATTTCAAAGGGCAGCTTGAGGAGACAAAGTAAAGTATTACAATGAAATGTGCAAAGACCTGGAGTTAGAAACCAAAAGGGAAGAACATGCTCAGCATTTGTCAAGCTGAAAGAACTAAAGAAAAAATTTAAGCCTCAAGTTGCAATACTAAAGGATTCTATGGGCAAAATATTGAATGATGCAGGAAGCATCAAAAGAAGGTGAAAAGAACACAGACCCACTGTACCACAAATAACTGGTCCATGTTCAACTGTTTCAGGAGGTAGCATATGATCAAGAACCAATGGACTGAAGGAAAAAGTCTAAGCTACACTGAAGGAATTGACTAAAAACAATGTCCAGAAATTGATGGAATACACATTGAGATGTTTGAAACACATGCAACATTGGAAGCACATACTGTTTAAGTCAAGGAATTTGGAACACAGTACCTGGCCAGTGGACTGGAAGAGATCCCTATTTGTGCCCATCTCAAAGAAAGGTGATCTAACAGAATGTGGAAATTATCAAACAATATCATTAATATCACATGCAAGTAACATTTTGTTGAAGATAATTAAAAACGGTTGAAGTAGTCTATTGACAGGGAACTTCCAGAAATTCAAGCTGGATTCAGGAGATGACATGGAAGGAGGGATATCACTACTGATGTCAGATGGACCTTGGCTGAAAGGAAAGAATACCAGAAAGATGTTTACCTGTGTTTCACTGACTATGCAAAAACATTTGACTGTGTGGGTCATAACAAATGATGGATAATATTGCAAAAAATGGGAATTCCAGAACACTTAATTGTTCTCACGAGGAACCTGTATAGAGAGTAAGAGGCTGTCATTCAAACATAATGGGGGGGGGGATGCTGCATGGTTTAAAATTAAAAGAGATGTACATCGGGGTTGTACCTTTTCATCATACTTGCTCAATGTGTATGCTGAACAATAATTCAAGAAGTTGGACTATACAAAGAACGCAGCATCAGGATTGGAGGATGACTCTTTAACAACCTGCGATATGCAGATGACACAACCTTTTTTGCAGAAAGTGAAGATGACTTGAAGCACTTACTGGTGAAGATCAAAGACTGCAGCCTTCAATATACACTACATCTCAACATAAAGAAAATAAAAATCCTTACAACTGCACCAGTAAGTAACATCATGATAAATGGAGAAAAGATTGAAGTTGTCAAGGATTTCATTTTACTTGGAGCCACAATCAATACCCATGGAAGCATCAGTCAAGAAATCAAACGTCATATTGCACTGGGCAAATCTGCTGTAAAAAACCTCTTTAAAGTGGAAGCAAAGATGTCACTTAGAAGACGAAGGTGAACCTAACCCAAGCCATGGTATTTTCCAATCATCTCATATGTATGTGAAAGCTGGACAGTGAATAAGGAAGACTGAAGAGTTGATGATGCCTTTGAATTATGGTGCTGGAAAAGAATACTGAAAATACCATGCACTGCTGGACAAATGAACAAATCCTTCTTGGAAGAATGCAGCCTGAATGGTCCTTGGATGTGAAAATGGCTAGACTTTGTCTCACATACTTTGGTTGTGTCATCAGAAGGGAACATTCACTGGAGAAGAACATCATGCTTGGTAAAGTAGAGGGTCAGAGAAAAAGGGGAAGACCCTCAATGAGACACAGTGGCAATGATGGGCTCAAGCATAGCAAGGATTGTGAGGATGGTGCACGACCGGTCAGTGATTCATTCTGTTGTACACAACATTGCTATGAATCGGAGCTGATTTGATGGCACCTGACAACAACAACAACAACAACAACACAGATTTCTAGCTTCATTCTATTGTGGCCAATGAAGGTACTTTGTACGCTTTCAATCTTTTTAAATTTATTAACTTGTTTTAAGGCCTACAATATGGTCTACACTGGAGAATGTTCCATGTGCAGGTGAGAAGAATGTGTATTCAGTTGATGAATGGAATGTTCTCATAGGTCTAGTGTTGCTCATATTCTCTATTTCCTTACTGAATCAGACAACCATATGATCTACTATGCCGGGAATGACAGTTTGAAAAGGAATGGTGTGGCATTCATCATCAC
>NW_006921732.1:1231273-1243342 GCF_000298275.1 Orycteropus afer afer
GGTCGACGCAAGAGGGGGAGGCCTTCAACGAGATGGATTGATACAGTGGCTGCGATGATGGGCTCGAGTATAGCAGGGATTGTGGGGCTGGTGCGGGATCAGGCAGTGTTTCGTTCTGCTGTGCATGGGGTCGCTATGAGTCGGAAACGACTCGACGGCACTTAACAACAACAACAACATAATCCATTATTGAAGTTGTGCATTGAGCTCTTATTGTAGAATTATCTATTTCTCCCCTTTTTCACTGTTTTCAGAACATAGTTTGGGACTTTGTTGTTTGGTGCATATATAATTTTTTATATCTTCTTGATGAATTGACTCTTATCAACATACAAAATCATTTTTTTAAACAGTTTTTTACACAAAGAGTATTTTGTCTGATGTTAGTATAGCTACCTCACCTCTTTTCACAGAATACCTCTTTCCAACCTTTCATTTTCAGCTTATTTGTCTTTGTATCTAAAGTGAGTCTCTTACAGACATATAGTTTTTTTAATCCATTCTGACAATGTACACTTTGACTAGAGAATTTAATCTATTTACACGTGTAAAGAAAGTCTTATTTCTTCCATTTTGCTACATGTTTTCTGCATGTTTTTTTACCTTTTTTGTCCTTCATTTATCCCTTACTGCATTCTTTTGTGTTTAGTTGATGTTTTACATTGAAGAGTTATGATTCCCTTCTCATTTTTCTTTTGTGTATTTCAATATGTTCTTTGTGATTACCAGCATGATTACAATTAACATTCTAAATTTATAATCTAGTTTGAATTGAAACCAGCTCTGGTGGTGTAGTTGTTAAAGCATTTGGCTGCTAACCAAAAGGTCACTGGTTTGAATACACCAGTTGTCCCATGGAAGAAAGATGAGGCAGTCTGCTTCTCTAAAGATTTACAGCCTTGGAAGCCAACAGGGGTCATTACGAGTTAGAATCAAACTCAATGGCAGTGAGTTTGGTATGGTTTTTGATAACGTTAATAGCATACAAAAATTCTGCTCCTATAGAGCCTTGTCTCCCTTCTTATTGTCACAAATTACACCTTTATATATTATATGCCCAAACAAATATTGTAATTATTTTTAATACTTAAAATACATAATTACTTTTAATATATTTTGTCTTTTAAACTATGTAGGAAATACAAGGAACCCTGGTAGCACAATCGTTAAATGCTTGGCTGCAAAGTCAAAGGTTGGTGGTTTGAAAACAGCCAGTTACTGCACAAGAGATAAATATCTCACAATCTGCTCCCTAACAGGTTCTATTCTATCCTACTGGATTACTATGAGTTGGAATTGACTTGACAATACCTAGCAACAACAACAATAAAAGAAATAAAAAGTGGAGTTGCAAACCAAAAGTACAGTATTACTGGCTTTTATATTTGCCCCCATCCCTTCTTTGTAGCTTTCATCCCAGGGATCTTAATTTTTTCTCATGGCTTCTAGTTATCATTTACTGCTTTTTAATTACTACCTGATAGACTGCCTTTAACAGTTTTTGTAGAACAAGTGTAGTGGTAACTCCCTCAGTTTTTATAAATGGGAATGCCTTAATTTCTCCTTCATATTTGAAGAACTATTCTGTTGGATATAGAAATTTTGGTCAGCATTTTTTTCTTCTCTCAACATATTAAATATGTCATCCCATCAACTTCTGGCCTGTATAATTTCTGGTAAGACACTGACTGTTAATGCTCTTGAGACTATCTGGTACATGATGGGTAACTCTGGTGGCATAGTGCGTAAGGCATGTAACTGCTAACCAGAAGGCTGGTGCTTCAAACCCACCAGCCACTCCTCAGAAGGAAGGTTGGACAATCTACTGTAGTGATGTTGCCTCAGAACCCCAAGGAAGGGTCGCTGTGTCAGATATGACTCCACAGCAGTGGGTTTGGTTTTGGTTTTTTAGTACATGATGAGTCCCTTATCTCTTGCTGCTTTCAAAATTCTGATTTTTGGCTTTTGAGTTCATTTTAAGGTTTGTTGGTGTAGATCTCTTTGACTTTATCCTGTTTGGAGTTTGGTGAGGTTCTTAGATGTATAAATCTATACATTTCATCAACTTTTGGAAATTTTCAGCCATCATTTGTTCAAATATTCTTTTTGCTCCTTTCTTTCTTCTTTTGGGACTCAACAAAACCCAAGGAGGGGTCGCTATGAGTCATATCTGACTCCACAGCAGTGTATTGCGTTGCATTACAATGCATATGTTGGTTGACTATATGGTGTCCCACAGGTCCCTTAGGTTCTGTTCACTTTCTTCTCCCTATTTGTCTGACTGGATAATTTCAGTTGTCCTTATCTTCAGGTCCACTGATTCTGTCTTCTGCCTGCTCAACTTTGTTGTTCAAACCCTCAAATGAATTTTTCATTTCAGTTATTTTACTCCAGTGTTTTCTTCTTCATAATTCCTCTTTATTGATATTATCATTTTGTTGATACACTTTTCCTGATTTCCTTTAGCTCTTTAGTGCATGTTTTCTTTAAGCTCTTAGAGCATATTTGAAACAGTTGTTTTAAAGTCTTTGTTTGTTGTGTTGTTGTTGTTATTTGCTGTCGAGTCGTCCCCGACTCATAGCGACCCCTCCTTGGGTTTCCGAGGCAGTATCACTATGAAAGTAGGATTGCCCAACCTTCCTTCCGAGGAGTGGCTGGTGGGTTTGAACTGCCAGCCTTCTGGTGAGCAGTCAAGTGCCTTAGGCACTATGCTACCAGAGCTTTGAAGTCCATTATCTAGGCTTCCTCAGAGATAGTTTTTGTCACTTTATTTTTTTCCTTTAAATGCATTATACTGTCCTGTTTCTTTTTATGTCTTGTGATCGTCTGTTGAGAATTTGGTTATCTGAAAATTATAATGTGGCAACTCTGAACATCAAACTTTTTTCCCTTTCCCAGGGTTTGCTGCTTGTTAAAAGCTGTAATAGTTTGTTGAGTTTCAAATCACTTTTGCAAAGATTGCATTCCTTGTCATGTACGGTCACTGATGTCTCTGTGTTCAGCTGGTGTTTTTAATGCCAAGAGCTAAGAAAAAGAGGGAAAAACCAAAACAAACAAACAAGCAAAACACACTCTAATCTTCGCAGATCTGTTCTGTGCTGGGGCTGCATTTCAGCACTTAGTCAGGCTTGCACTGAACTTAGGGAATGCAGATTAGGGTCTCATACAATAGTGTGTACTGTTGTCTTCAAGACAAATGACGAATTAGAGAAGTGGTGGGATAAGGACAAGTAAAAGAGCCACAAAGCTTTCGTAGCATTTTTAAGTTCAATTTTTCTTTATTCAGTATTTGGCTGCTATAAATGTTTGACTGTTTTACAGAGTTCTGACAAAAATTAGTTCCAACAGTTTTTGTTTGTTTTTCAATGTTTCATAATTGGAGGACAGGAACTTCAAGCTGCCTATTCTGCCATTTTGCTGATATCCTTGGAATTAAATTTTTAAAATTTGTTTTAAAATGAAGTTTTCTTTAGAACAGATTTAACATAATCTAGAATCTAGAAATTTCAGAGGTATTTTTGTAATCTATTCTCAAAACTCCTTGTCCTCTTTAATTCCAGTAACTTTCTCCTCTACTCTATCTATGGATTATCCCTTCCTTGTAGCTTTTATTCATTACACCTTATTCAATATCTACGATGTACAGTACTTATGATACACAGTCCATGCCAAAAAGAAAAGTCAATTTCCTGGGAAGACAGATATATAATGGATAATTACACAAAATACATTAAATGTAACAATAAGAGATGAGCAGAAGGTGTCACTGGAAAGTACTAATTGAGTGAGTGGGATAATGTGAGAAATGTGGAAGAATCAGGAAAGGCTTAGTTTTAGAGGAAGAGTAGGAGTCATTTAGGTAAACAGCAAGATGAAAAACATTCCTGGCAGTAGGAACAGTATGAAAAAAAGAGTAAGACTATGAAGAACTATAAACAGTACAGTATTGCCAGATTTATTAAGTGCAAGGCAAGGAATAGGAAGACCTGGAGCTATAAAGTAGGCAGAAGCCAGATTACTGAGGTCTTGACTGGCTTGTGAACATAAAAATAGAGTAATTGAATAGAATCTTCTTGCTCAAAATGTACTCTGAATTCTTTATATAAACTTAATCTACTTGCTTTCAAGATCACAAAGTCAATTTTTGTCTTTAAAAGAAGAATTCTTTAGTTGCCCGAATCTATCATAACTGAAAACAAACAAAAAAAATAACACTGTTTCAGAGCTTGACAAAGCTTTCTAAAAGAGTCAGTAGTACCCTATCACACTACTGCCCTATTGAAGTGGGAATTACAATGATGAATAATTAGTAGACAAATCAGAAATAAAATCAAGTCTTCAATTTGGGAGAAAAAAAAAAAGAAAGAAACATTGAGCACTGCCTCAGGCCTACTGGTAACCCACTGGGCTGTATGTTTTAATGAAAAATGGCAAGAATGCACTTACATCTCGGGCTTTCACGTAGAAGGCCTCTTGAAAAGCAGCTTCTAACGAGCCAATAAAAAATACAGGATGGCAGTCACCATATCTATAGAAAAAATTGAGTCTATTAATCAAAATATATCTCAAATTTATTTCAAAGTTGTGTAAGTCTAAACAATGATAAGTAAATGTTGGAACTAATGTCTCAAGTACAGACTAAACTTTAGTACATTTCTTCAAAGGTTTGGAAACGAATTTCATTACTTTTCATAATTCTTTTTGGCCAATACTGATATATTAGACACTGGAATTTTAATACACTTGGCAAATGGATTTAATCAGTGCTACAAAATCATGCTTTTTGTAAATTGCAATTCTTGTTTACTCACTTTTATAAGATCTTCCTAGTTACATTAAGTTTAACTTGCTATGTTACTTCATTTATTCTGGAAGACCAACACAGAAGGAAAAATGGTTTCTTGCAAAGTTACCAAATTATATTATGTTCAGAAAACAGCACTGAAAAGAAATATCACTTACATGAAAATTCAGGGTTAAATATTTAAATTATATTTAAACACTTGAGGAGATTCTCAAATGCATCTAAAACATTTTAGATTAGACTCATAAGAAAAATGCTAAACAATGCCAAAACAAAAATTAAAAGAAAAAATTCACTTTTATTGAAAAATTTTATTATACTTAATATTATTTTAAAGGATCGTTTTGTTCACTTCTTTGTCCTCAAATATACTAAAAATTAGTATCCTCTATCCCAGTCCTTTTGGGAATATAGGCAAGATATTAAATTAGTGATATGTTTGTTGAGCCTCTATAAAGTTATAGATAGAAGTTGACTACATTTCTAAATAGCATAAATGGTTTACTAGTTATCTGACATTTAACATTATGTATTTCACTTTCAGGACTATCTTTTGAGTATTTAAGAAGAAATTTAAAACCATCTATGATTAAAATTGCCCCAGAAAAATCACAGTAGCATTAAACAGTATCAATTTTATATAGTTAATATCCTAACCCTACCTTGAAGAAAACTCTGCTGTAAATTGTAATAAGGCATCTCCTTCATTTTCTGCGTTTTCTGGCACTAAAAAACAAACAAAAGAAAAAACAAAAACAAAAACAAAAAAAAAAAAACAAATAGACACAAAAAACAAACCACATAACATCTAATCCCACATATAAGAAATATATTTATAATCAATAAAGAGGAAATTAAAATTAAGTTTTAGCTTCTGTGATATATCTGAGGGGACATTTTAACTCAACATACGTTAGAAGATTTCATCAAACCAGAGTAAAAAAGAACCTTAAAAAAAATTCCAAGCTCATAAATTCTAGAAAACAAACTGACACAATCCTGCTAAGCATTTAACATATGTGCCAGTTATCAATTAGGTTTTCAATTGCTGAAATAAACATCTGGAGATTAAATTATATAAAAAGAACCTCAAATTATTTTAAAGAACTTATTAATTAGGAAAATACTCACCTTTATGTAAATATCAGATCTATTCTGTCCCCTAATTTCACAGAGCATATGAGCCATTTAAGGGCATATTTTAGTGGTAATTTTATATATAGGATCACTTGTGATTCTACAATATACATCTCTTTAGGTAGAAATGAGGGGGATAGCACATTTAGTTTACTTTTATTCCTTCAAAAGATGGGGAACAATGACTGGAAGAGCGTTATTACTACTCTTAAAACTGACATCTCTGATAAGAAGTGGGGAAGCAAATACAGTCACAGAAAATACCGTTGCCTGTTATTCAACCTCTAGGCTTACAGACAAGAGACAGTGGCTTAACTAGTTATACACGTAAAATAAGTAACATCCCCTTGCATTTTGCATGAATTTTACTAAAGCACTGGGAATCACTGGGCTTACTGAAATCAAAACTCAAGAGACTGATTTTAATGAAGAATGCACATTCACTCTCTCCAAATCTGGACTCTCCCCACCCCACCACCAAATTTGTCCATTACAAAGGAAAACCAAAATATGCTGGACCCCAAATAGTTGTTAATACTCACTCATTGGAGATTTTCTCAAGGCAGATGATGCCATGCCAAAAACTTCTCCATCATCTACTCCAAATTCTGTAGCATCTTCAAAGTCATCTCCATCACTATCACTAACCATATGAACATCGGTGCTTTGCTATTTAAGGAAACTTCTGATTAGTTTCATATTGATTTAGCAAATCAAATTTCAAAATATAAGCTACATAATCACAGTAGGAAGTTAAAGTTACAGAAGTTTTATCAAGTAAAAAGTCTGATCTTTTTTTCATTTTAAGACTTAACATATATTTCTAAAGTTGCTGCTATACCCTGAACCACAGATTAAAGACAGGGAAAATGAAGGATCATTACAAACTCAATGAAGGCAAGGATTTTTGTCTGTTTTATCCTCTGTACACAATTAAGTGCTCAATAAATATTTGGTCAATAAACCAAGAGATGGATACAACCAGAAAGGTCAGAATCAAAACAAGCTATGTAAGTCTTTCAAAAAAGTTCACACTAATCTACATTAGATGGATTGACACAGTGGCTTCAATGACAGGATTGTGTCAGGATTGTGAGGCTGTCTCAGGACCAGGCAGTGTTTCGGTCTGTTGTACACAGGGTCATTATGAGTTGGAGCTGACTGGTTGGCACCTAACAACAACAACAACAACAATCTATATTTGGGAGATGGAAGCAATTTCATTACTATGCTGGTTCTCAAATTTCTCATTAGTGAATTTGGCATTAATCTCTATCATCAATGTTACTGGAAGATAACACGAAACATATGACATAAAAAAGTTTCTTTGTAAACCAAAGGCAATTAAATATGAGATGTAATAATGATGTTTCCATTCAATAAACATTTATTTGTTGAGAATTTACTACATGTTGGCACTAATAAACATGCTCTGAATTTTATTTTATTTTCAGCAATATCAACTGAGATTTGTTGTTGTTGTTGTTATGTGCCACCCAGTCAGCCCCGACTCATTGTGACCCCTCCTTGGGTTTCCGAGGCGGTATCACTACAGAAGTAGATTGCCCAACCTTCCTTCCGAGGAGTGGCTGGTGGGTTTGAACTGCCAGCCTTCTGGTTAGCAGTCAAATGCCTTAGGCACTATGCTACCAGAGCTCCCAATTGAGATTTAAGGTATCAAAATAAAAAACATCAACTTCAGAATTTGAACTATGCTACTGATCTCTAGGTTAGAATGGGATTCTTAAAATATTGAGATTTGAAACATTCAAACTGGATTTTGAATAATGACAAATATTCATGGCTTAGATGGGAAGGGGTCCAAGCCCAACCAAGTTATCTGGCTAATTACTGTTATTAAACATGAATATTTAACAGCTTTTTATCTGTATTAAGGTTAATAAATAAAGTCCACAAAGATAATTTCATAAATAAAATTTCTATCTTTTAAAATACGGTACTATGTATTTAACTTTAGGAGCTCTGATAGCACAGTGAGTAAGGAATTTGGCTGCTAACCATAAAGTCGTAGGTTCAAACCTACCCACCCTTGTGTAGGAGGAAGATGAAGCAATCTACTTCTGTAAAGATTTACAGTTTTGGAAACCCTATGGGGTCACTATGAGTCAGAACTGATTTGACAGCAGTGGGTCTGGTTTGGGTGGGTACTTAACTCATGAAATTGGGACAACTACTTGATCTTTTAATTTTAGAGCTGTATATTTGCCAGAAACGCATTAAGAGAAACTTAGAATCAAAGACTCATAAAACTTAACTAGGAGGGATGATCTAGGTCAGCTAGTCATTAAACCATACATTTCCAAAGCTGGAAGGGATCTTAGGAATCTCTTGTGAGAAGTTTTCAAACTTCTTTTCACAGAACTTTGGTCCCAACAAAATATTATGTAAAATTCCAGTGTATACAATAGATCAAAGAAGAGCTAGTTTGGTTCATAAGGAGCTCTGCTGGTGTAGTGCCTGAGGCATTTGACTGCCAATCAGAAGATTGGTGGTTCCAACCCACCAGCCACTTTGTGGAAGGAAGACAAGGCAATCTACTTCCATAAAGATTTGCCACCTCAGAAACCCAAAGAGGGTCACTATGAGTCAGAATCAACTCGATGGCAGTGAGTTGAGTTCGGTTCATGCAGTGAGAGGGAAATGGGTAATCTATTTCCTTCGTATCCCCGTTAAGGAGCTTTGTTGGTGTTGTTGTTATGTGCCGTCGAGTCGGCCCCGACTTATAGCGACCCCTCCTTGGGTTTCCGAGACAGTATCACTACGGAAGTAGGACTGCCCAACCTTCCTTCCGAGGAGTGGCTCCAAAGGATCCCAACGCTCTGGGAAACAATTTTTAAAACTACTGCTCTAATGAGCCCAACAGCTACAAATGAGGAAGCTAGGATATTTACTCCATCTGATTCAGTATTCCCAGTACTTCCTCCTTGTGCATAACCAGCATTAACACTCAGAATTGCAACATTTTCCCGCTCATCTTTAAAACATTTTTCCCAATGCTTTAAATAGAGAAGATAATGAAAATATGTTTGTTGGAAGAATAAATGAATGGTCCTCACCTTAAGCAGTCTACCTGCTATTCTGACTCTACCGCTATTTTTCATACACAAGATTTGGTTCTACGTGCAATCCTAACCCTTCTTTAAGGTTTTGCTCTGTAGAGTCAAGATCTCCTCCTGATTTGAGGTATTTAACAGCTTAAAAACTGTAAACTACTTCTCATTTCAAAATAGTGAGGAAGTCTCCTCTATAAACAACATATTTTCTAGAACCACAGCTGTGCCTGAATTGTCTCTCTGTGTCAGGCAACAACCTGGAACATGTAGGTCCCTTTTACTTTGAGGCTTAATCTCAAACAGGCTCAGGACCTAACAAGTACACCGCATGTTCCTTCAGGAAGCCTAGCCAGGTTTACAGGCAAGTGGAAATAAACAAAGGTCCAGAGTAGTATGCCAAAACTACTCACGTTACTTACAAATTAAGCTATCATCTCAACCTTCACTTAGTCTTATCTAGTACATACCTCTCCTTTTCATAGGCACCATGTTAAAAAGGAGGGTTGGAGGAAACAAGGAGAGGAAAACAGAGAATGTTCTATAGATAGTTATTTTCTCATCCCTTTCATCTTATTCTCCACATATATCCTCTTTCTCCTCCTTCAGGTTTCAATCAAATATTCCCTTTCCATTTTAGCAATAACTCATAGTAGGATATGATTTTCTCCATGTACCTACGGAACCCATTATTAATTTTGACTTCACAAAGTACTAAATGCCCAAATCTCTTAAGATCCCAGAAAGTAAAATTCTACAATCACAACATCTTCAAATGGAGGTATCTGAAAAGCTAATCTTGTTGGAAAAAGTATATCTCAAATATGAATTATTGAAGTATCTGCAAGAATAAGCTACTTAATTATGTATAAGGACCTCCCAATCCCTTCACATTTTTTTATCAGCCATCTAACAGGCTAGGAAAAGCTTTTTCTAAAAAATGAGATAAACAATCTTTTTTCATTAATGTTTGCTGATGAGAATGGGTAATTTCTCAGTTCATTCATTGCTGTCTTGAAATTCTTTGAATTCAAAGAAGCTATTTATTCAGAATTTTTAAAACAGCTAAAAAAAACCCTGATTCTATTTTGGCTATTTATTTCATTCATTTATTCTTTTTTTTTAATCATTCAACAAACATTTATTAATCCCTCTAAGTGCCAAAATGCCTAGGTCTGGGTGAAAGATGTGGTCTTTGCCCTCAAGGAGCACCATATAATGTATGACAGTTAAAACAGTGAGTGACAAGCCTGAGGTAAATTCAAAGGAGAGCATCTAACTCACTGTGGATGGAAGAGATCAGGGAAAATTTACTAAAGGAGAAGATAATCAAACTGAAACATAATTTAGAACTCATAATTGCCATTAAGACAAGCTTCAAATTGAAGATGTTCTTTCAGGAAAGCATTTATTATTTTTCAACCAACGGGTTAAAAGCTAGGGTTAAAAGATAAAGCATGGTCCCAGTCTTCAAGAAATTCCCATTGCGAAAGGGAAATGGATTTACTTGCAAATGTGTCTTATTCAGTGTGATAAGAGATATAATAAAAGTATAAGCAAATGCTACTGGAAAATAAAGGAGAGAGTAATTAGCCAGAGACAAAAAATCATGCAAGGCTTCACACAGATGCTAACATTTTAACCAACACCTTGAAGGAAAGTATCAATGTGGTAGAATGTGTGTATGGGGAGACTGGGAGAGGGAGTTCTACCCTAGGCAGAGAAAATATGTGAACAAGGAATTGGATGTTTAAGTATCATTACAGAATAGAGAAAATTAGACTGAATCATCAGGTCCATATGTGGGAGGAGAGTGTGGATTGGTCGTAAGGACAAAATGGTTTTTTTAACTTGGCATGCTAAGGTATTTGGACTTTACTTTCATGGTAATAGGGAAATCACTAAAGGTTTTTAAGCAGAAGAGTGTTTGAGGAAACAATTTTGAGGGGTACATGTGTTGGGTGTGTGTGTGCTTGTGCGTCCATATGTGTGTTTGATATAGAGTTTATTGTATGGCAGAATAGACCAGAAAACATGAGAAAGAGAGATCTATTTGAAAGTTCCAAGTGAGAGAAGATGAAAGCCCATGTCTGAGCACTAGCAGTGAGAATGGACTAAAGAGGGCAGATGTAAAATATAGTTCAGTGGAAATGGTAGGAATTGGTAGTCGATTATATTTGAGAATGACGAAAACAGAAGAGGCAAAAAGGATACCAACATTTCTACTTTGGGTAACTGAGGGGGTAGATAGGGAAGTACGGTGAGTGAGGATCTTGAAGTCAGTTCTCAGAATGAATTTGAGGCAACTCTAGGACATCCAGGTAAAATATACAGTAGGCAGCTGAAGAAAAGAAAAAACAAAACCTTCTCATAAGCTCAGGAGACAAATCTAGAAATATTTATATTTGGAAATAATTAGCACATATATAGCAGCTGAGGTAATAGGAGTGGATAAGATCATTCATTAAAAACAATAAAGGGAGAAGAGTGATAATAGTTAATAGTATATGGTGAAGGAAGAGAAACCAGTAGGAAAAAAAAAAGACAGATGGCTGTCAAAGATTTGTCTTTCAAAAGAAAGTGAATTGAAAGAATCACAGAAGTAGGGTCTGAGAAAATTTCTAGAATGGTTCTGAGTGGCTCAATGAAGACAAGAACTGAAAACAGGTTCAGCAAGATAAGGCTAAAAAGTAAGGCAGCTATAATATTATGGAAAATGAATAAAGAACCCCCTTCTCCAGAAAAACCCCACCCTGAATCTATACACTGGGGTTGAATACTCTGCTCTTTTCTGTCTGACCTTTCTTGGGAAAGCACCTTCATACCCCAACTTTATAAAGCATCTAATACTGGCCCACAGAGGTAGCTAGGAATATGAAAGGCATATGAGATGGTATACAATAGTATCTTGCTAAAACTATTAACTGAAATTAATATTAAAATTCAATTCACATGGTAAGGAGTTAAGTAAATTGTATGGAGTTAAGTAAACAGAAGAGGAAGAAGTCAAGTCATCTAGTATGTTGTTGTTGTTGTTAAGTGCCGTTGAGTCGTTTC
>NW_006921732.1:1244220-1252277 GCF_000298275.1 Orycteropus afer afer
GAAAGGATACAACCCTGATGAACTCCCTTTCTGATTTTAAACCACGCAGTGTCCCCTTGTTCTGTTCGAATGACAGCCTCCTAGTCAAGGTACAGGTTCCTCATGAGTACAATCAAGTGCTTGGAAATTCCAATTCTTCTCAATGTTATCCATAATTTGTCATGATCCACACAATCAAATGCCTTTGCATAGTCAATAAAATACAAGTAGACATCTTTCTGGTATTCTTTGCCTAGAGCCAAGATCCATCTGACAACAGCTATGATATCTCTTGTTCCATGTCCTCTTCTGAATCCAGCTTGCATTTCTGGAAGTTCTCTGTCAACATACTGTTGCAACCATTTTTTAATTATCTACAGCAAAATTTTACTTGCATGTGACATTAATAATACTGTTTGATAATTTCCACATTCTATGGGATCACCTTTCTTTGGAATGGGTACAAATATGGATCTTTTCCAGTTAGTTGGCCAGGTAGCTGTCTTCCAAATCACTCGGCACAGATAAGTAAATGTCTCCAGCGAGGCATCTGTTTGTTGACACATCTGTTTGTTGACACATCTCAATGGGTATTCCATCAATTCCTGGAGTTTTGTTTCTCACCAATTCCTTCAGTGCAGCTTTGACTTCTTCCTTCCTGATCATATACCACCTCCTGAAATGGATGAACATTGATCAATTCTTTTTGGTACAGTGACTCTGTGTATTCCTTTCACCTTTTTTGATGCTTCCTGCATCATTCAATACTTTGCCCACAGAATTTTTCAATACTGCAACTCAAGAATGAATTTTTCCTTCAGTTCTTTCAGCTTGAGAAATGCTGAGTATGTTCTTCCCTTTTGGTTTTCTAACTCCAGGTCTTTGCATATTTCATTTTAATACTTGACTCTGTCTTCTCAAGCTGCTCTTTGAAATCTTCTGTTCAGCTATTTTATCTTGTCATTTCTTACATCTGCTTTATGAGCAAGTTTCAGAGTCTCTTCTGACATCCATTTTGGTCTTTTCTTCCTTTCCTGTCTTTTTAATGATCTTTTGCTTTCTTCATGGATGATGCTCTTGATGTCATCCCACAATTCTTCTGGCTTTTGGTGACTGGTGTTCAATGCATCAAATCTTTTCTTTAGTTGTTGTTGTCAGATGGTGTCGAGTTGTCTTTGACTCATAGCAACCCTATGCATTATTATTATTATCAATGCATCAAATCTTTTGTTTAGTTGTTGTTGTCAGATGGTGTCGAGTTGTCTTTGACTCATAGCAACCCTATGCATAGAAGAACTAAATACTGCCTGATCCTGTGCCAGCTCTGTGATCCCTGCTCTCCTCGAGACCATTGCCACAGCAACTGTGTCAATCCATCTCTTTGAGGGCCTTCCCCTCTTTCATTGGCCTTCCACCTGACCAAGCATGACATCCTTCTTCAGGGAACGGTCCCTTCTGATAGCATGACCAAAGTAGGTGACATGAAGTCTGGCCATTTTTGCTTCCAAGGAGCACTGCCGGCTGCACTTCCTCCAGCACAGATTTGTTAGTTCTTTTAGCAGTCCACGGTGCTTTCAGCATTCTTTGGCAGCACCACAATTCAAAAGCATCAATTCTTCTTCAGTCTTCCTTATTCATTGTCCAGCTCTCACATGCATATGAGGTGACTGAAAATACATGGCTTGTGTCAGGTGCACCTTAGTCCTCAAGGAGACACCTTTGCCCCTCAGCACTTGAAAGAGGTCCTTTGCAGCTGACTTTCCCAGTGCTATACGTTGTCTGATGTCCTGACTGCTCTTTCCATTGGCATCGATTGTAGAATCAAGCAACGTGAAGTCTTTGACAACTTCAATCTTTTCTCCATTTATCACAATGCAGGTTATAGGTCCAGGTGTGAGGATTTTTGTTTTCTTTATATTGAAATGCAATCCATACTGCAGACTGTATTCTTCAATCTTCATCAGTAAGTGCTTCTAGTCATCCTCACTTTCAGCAAAGTTGTGTCGCCAGTGTATTGCAGGTTGTTAATGATTCTCCCTCCAATCTTGATGCCACATTCTTCTTCATATAGTCCAGTTTCTTGGATTATCAGCATATAGATTGAATAAGTATGGTGAAAGGATACAACCCTGACGCACTCCCTTCCTCATTTCAAACCATGCAGTGTCCCCTTGTTGTCTTTGAAGGACAGCTTCCTCATCTATGTAAAGGTTACTCATGAGTATAATTAAGTGTTATGGAATCTCTATTCTTCTCAATGTTATCCACAGTTTGTTATGATCCACACAATCAAATGCTTTTGCACAGTGAATAAAACATATGTAAACATCTTTCTGGGGTTCTTTGCTTCTAGCCAAGATCCCTCTGACATCAGCAATGATATCCCTTGTTCCTCATCCCATTCTGAAACCAGCTTGCACCTCTGGAAGTTCTCTGTCAATATACTGCTGCAACTGTTTTTAAATTATCTTCAGTAAGATTTTATTTGCGTGCAATATTAATGATGTTGTTTGATAATTTTCATATTCTGTGGGATCACCTTTCTTTGGAATGGGTACAAATATGGATTTCTTCCAGTTAGTTGTCCAGGCTGCTGTCTTTCAAATTTCTTGGCATAACCGAGTGAGTGCTGCCAGTGGGGCATCTGTTTGTTGAAATATCTCAATGGGTATTCTATCAATTCCTGGAGCCTTGTTCTTCATCAATTCCTTCAGTTCAGCTTCGACTTTTCCTTCAATACCATTGGTTCTTGATCATATGCCACCTCCTGAAATGAATGAAGATCGACCAGTTGTTTTTCGTACAGTGACTCTGTGTATTCCTTCCATTTTCTTTAGATGTTTCCTAGATCATTCAATATTTTGCCCATAGAATCTTTCAATATTGCAACTTGAGGCTTCAATTTTTTCCTTAGTTCTTTCAGGTTGAGAAACGCCAAGCATATTCTTCCCTTTTCATTTTCTAACTCCAGGTCTTTGCACATTTCATTATAGTAATTGGCTTTGTCTGCTTGAGCTGCTCTTTGAAATCTTCTGTTTAGCTCTTTTATCTTGTAATTTCTTCCATTTGTTTTAGCTACTCTCTGTTCAAGGGCAAGTTTCCGAGTCTCTTCTGACATCCATTTTGGTTTTGTCGCGTCTTTTTAATGACCTCTTTCTTCATGGATGACATTCTTGATGTCATCCCACAATTCTGGTTTTTGGTCACTGGTGTTCAATGCATCAAATCTATTCTTTAGATGGTATCTAAATTCAAGAGGGACGTACTCAAGGTCATATTTTTGCTCTTGTGGACTTGTTTTAACTGTCTTCAACCTCAAATTGAACTTGCATATGAGCAATTGATGGTCTGTTCCACAATCAGCTCCTGGCCTGGTTTTGGCTGAAGATACAGAGCTTTTCTAATGTCTCTTTCCACAGATGTAATCAATCTGATTCCTGTGTATTCCATCTGGTGAAGTCCATGTGTAAAGCCACTGTTTGTGTTGTTGAAAAAAGGTATTTGCAATGAGTAAGTTGTTGGTCTTGCAGAATTATATCATGCCATCTCCAGTATCATTTCTATTACCAATGCCAGATTTTCCAACTACCCATGATTCTCTGTTTCCAACTTTTGCATTCTAGTCACCAGTGATAATTAACAAATCTTGATTGTACATTCAGTCAATTTCAGACTGCAGAAGTTGATAATAAATCTTCCATTTCCTCATCTTTGGCTTTGGTGGTTGGTGCACAAATTTGAATTATAGTCATATTAATTGGTCTTCCTCATAGGTGTATATGGATATTGTCTTATCACTGACAGCATTGTACTCCAGGATAAATCTTGAAACATCCTTTGTGATGATGAATGCTACACCATTCCTCTTCAAATTGTCATTCCTGGTATAATAGATCACATCGTTGTCTGATTCAGAATGGCCAAAACTGTTCCACTTCAGCTCACTAACGCCCAGGATATCAGTCTTTATGCATTTCATTTCATTTTTTACAACGTCCAATTTTACTAGATTCATACTTCATACATTCCACATTATTATTAATGGATGTCTGCAGCTGTTTCTCCTCAATTTGTGTCATGCCACGTCAGCAAATGGAGGTCTCAAAAGCTTTACTTTATACATATCATTAAGGTTGGTACTACTCTGATGATGCAGCTCTTTTCCAGTCGTCTTTTGAGAGTCTTCTGACCGAAGGGGCTCTCCTGCACTGTATCGGACAATGTTTCTGGGCTATTCATAAAGTTGTTCAGTAACGTATCAGATAGTGTTTCTCTGCTATTTGTAAGGTTTTCCCTGGACAATTCTTTGAGAAATGGATGGCCTCTTCCTTCTTCCTAGTCCGTCTCAGTCTGTAAGCTGCATTGAGACCGGTGCACCATGTGCAACTCTGCTGGCATTTGGAACACTGGTGGCACAGCCTCAAGTCTTACAGCAACATACAAGCCACCACAGTACGACACAGTGACAGACAAGTTTGTCTCCTTTAGCTGTTCGAAACCTCTCTGCCCTCCCCTTACCTGGATCCCTGCCATTGCTCTGCTCTGTCATCCCTCTGGCTTCTCTTTCCCCTGCTTTCCTGCCTCTTGGGGGTGGGCCTAGGTCCCTCCCCTTACCTGGATTCCTGCTGTTGCTCTGCTCTGTCATCCACTCTGGCTTCTCTTTCCCTAGCATCTTTTCTTTGTTGTTGTTGTGTGCTGTCAAGTCAGACCCGACTCATAGCGACTCCTCTTTGGGTTTCCAAGGCAGTATCACTATGGAAGCAGGTTGTCCAATCTACCTTCCGAGGAGTGGCTGGTGGGTTTGAACCGCCAGCCTTCTGGTTAGCTGTCAAGTGTGTTAGGCACTATGCTACCCGAGCTCCTCAAATCTTTTCTTTAGATGGTCTCTACATCCAGGTGGGATATAATCAAGGTCATATTTTGGCTCTTGTGGACTTCTTTTAAATTGTCTTCAGCTTCAACTTGAACTTGTATGTGAGCAATTGATCTGTTCCATAGTCAGCTCCTGGCCTTGTTTTGGCTGAAGATATTGAGCTTCTCTATCAACTCTTTACACAGATGTAGTTGATCTGATTCCTACGTATTCCATCTGGTAAAGTCCGTATGTATATCCGCCCTTTATGTTGTTGATAAAAGGTTATCTGTAATGAGTATGTGGTTGGTCTTGCAAGATTATATCATGCAATCTCCAACATCATTTCTATCACCAACTACTGTTGATTCTCCTTGTTTACAACTTTTGCATTCGGATCACCAGTGATAATCAACTCATCTTGACAGTCAATTTCAGACTGCACAGATAGGTAAAAAAAAATCTTTAATTTCCTTGTCTTTGGCTTTGCTGTTTGGTGCATAAATCTGAATAATAGTAGTATTGACTAGTCTTTCTTGTAGGTGTATGGATATTATCCTATCACTGACAGCACTGTACTTCAGGACAGACCTTGAAACATTCTCTGTGATGATAAATGCCATACCATTTTTCTTCAATTTGTCATTTCTTAATTTAATTCAATTTGTCACTAATGCCTAGGATATCAATCTTTATGCATTCCATTTCATATTTGACAACTTCCGATTTTCCTAGATTCATATTTTATACATTCTGTGCTCTGATTATTAATGGATGTTTGCAGCTGTTTCTTCTCATTTTGAGTAATGACACATCAGCAAATGGAGGTCCTAAAAGCTTTACTCCATGTTGTTAAGGTTGACTCTACTTTCTGGAGGCAGCTTTTTAAAACTGGTGCTTTCTGACCTGAGGGGCTCATCTTCTGGCACTGTACTGGATAATGTTTCAGGGCTATTAATCAAGTTTCCCCGTACTGTATCAGATAGTGTTTCACTACTATTCATAAAGTTTTCACTGCTCAATTCTTTGAGAAGTGGATGGCCCCTTCCTTCTTCCAAGCCTGTCTTAGTCTGGAAGCTCTGCTGAAACCTGTCTACCATGGGTGACCCTGCAGGTATTCAAAATACCAGTGGCATAGCCTCCAGTCTCACAGCAACACACAAGTCACCACAGTATGACAAACTGACAGAAGAGTGGTAGTCCATGTGTATAGCTGTCATTTATATTGTTGATAAAAGGTACTTACAATGAATAAATCATTTGTCGTGCAAAATTCTATTCTGTGATCTCTGGAGTCATTACTATCAACCAGCCAATATTTTCCAAATACCAGTGCTTCTTGTTTGTTTCCAACTTTCACATTCCAATCAACAGTAATTATCAATATATCTTGATTTCATGTTTGGTCAGTTTCAGAATGTGTTGCTATTGGAATGTGACATCACTCCTCTTCAATTTGCCATTCCTGGTAAGGTAGATTGTTTGACTGTCTAATTCAGCATGGCCAATACCTGTCCATTTCAGCTTACTAACACCTAGGATATCAATCCCTTATGCATTCCATTTTTGACAACTTCCAAATTTCCTAGATTCATATTTTGTACATTCCATGTTTAGATTATTGATGATTATTAATTAAGCCATTTCATCTCATTTTGAGCCAAGTCACGTCAGCAAATGAAAGTCCAGAGAGCTTTAATCCATCCATGTCACTCAGGTCAACTCTCCTTTAAGGAAGCAACTCTTCCACAGTTGTATTTTGAGTGCCTTCTAACCTGAGGGGTTCATCTTCTGGCTCTATATCCAACAATGCTTCCCTGTTTATTATAAGGATTGCAGTAGCCAGTATTTTCAGAAGTGGACCTGGCCACATCCTTCTTCTTACTCTGTCTTAGTCTGCAACTCTGCTGAAAACTGTCTACCATGGGTGACCATGCTGGTATTTGAAATACTAGTGGCATAGCTTCCAGTTTCACAGCAACATGCAAACCACCACAGTATGATAAACTGACAGATGAGTGGTAGAATAGGTTCTTTAGTGGCTGAAATAAATGGCTTTGGGGTTGGGTTGATGATAGTCAGTAATATAAGTGAGGAGAAGGGTTTTTGTAGAAACATGGTTAAGTTCTGTTTTCTACATAGTGAATGAAGTTGAGCTAGGGCATTCAGATGGAAATGTTCAGGAGGCAACTGGATTACTATTTAGCTTACCTGTCTGTGTGCAATCTGCATATTGTTGGCTCTGGCTGCCCATCCTATACTTGTCTCACCAAATTTTACAAATTGAAATACAGATTTTTTTGCAATTACTCATTTTGTTGAGTACAAGCCAATAAACTATAGCCTTCTATGGCTTCCCATAGTTCAAGTTCTCAGCATTACATGAAAGATGTTCACTCTTTGTCTCCCACTTTCCTCTGCACTAATATCAAACTGCACTTACCTCTCCCCATATACATCCGATCACACTGTTTCTTCATTTGGCTATGTCTCTTTATTTGCCTGTTGTTGTTGTTACGTGCCATCGAGCTGGACATGACTCATATTGACCCCTCCTTGGGTTGCCGAGGCAGTATCACTATGGAAGTAGATTGCCCAACCCTCCTTCCAAGGAGTGGCTGGTGGATTTGAACTGCCAGGCTTCTGGTTAGCTTTACTTGCCCGATTATGACTAATTCTTTACATTTCAATTTGTATGTCAACTCCTCCAATCTTTCTTCCTTTTTCCCATTCAAATACAAATATTTATTCTGTGGCTGATGTGTGTCAGGAGCTATGACAGGTGCTAGGTTACATAGGGAAAAAGGCAGACAAGGCTCTTCCCTGAAATCATTCTTTTTTAATGTATTTTATTGAAATATAATTTATGTATAGTGAAATACACAAAAGTAAAGTGATGTGGGTCAGTGATTATTATTACTATTATTATTTTTTTTTTTTGCAGTGTTCCCTCCCTCCCCTCCCACCCCTGGCAACCAAACAAAGTTTCCCTCCATATATGAACCTTTCCTTGACCCTCCACAACAACGAACTAATACTATATTTGTCCTTCTGTGATTGACTTATGTCAATCAACTTCATCCATAGTATGTGGTGTTTTGCAGACTCTACATTATTCTTTAGTGCTGCATTGTTGTTGTTGTTGTTATGTGCCGTCGAGTCAGCCCCGACTCATAGCGACCCCTCCTTGGGTTTCCGAGGCAGTATCACTACGGAAGTAGGATTG
>NW_006921732.1:1252762-1282434 GCF_000298275.1 Orycteropus afer afer
GGTTTGTAGTTGTCCTCATTTGTCAACTGATGTCTCTGGTTCCCTGTTTACAATCTTGTAGGCTTATTTACTTTGGATACTTCCATAGCTGGGTTAGATTCTGGGTTACATCATCATGTGTGTTAATGGTCAGTTGTTGTTGGCTCTTGTTGCTTCTCTGTCCAAAGGACTCCCTTTAGCATCTCTTGTAAGACTGGTCTGGTTTTTAACAAACTCCCTTAATTTCTGCTTATCTGGAAATGTCCTAATTTGACCATCATATTTGAAGGACAATTTCTTGGTTGGAAATATTTCTCTTTCCAAGAGAAAAAATTCTATATATACCATCCCATTGTCTTCTCGCCTGGATGGTTTCTGTTGAGAAATCCAAGCTTAGTCTTGTTGGTTGCCTCTTGTTGGTAACTTTTTGTTGTTCCCATGCTGCTCTCATGATTCTTTCTTTGTCTTTGGTTTTGGTAAGTTTGAGGATGATTTGTCCAGGTGATTTTCTTTTGGGGTCTATCCTGTTTGAGGTTCACTGGACGTCCTGAATGGATATATTCTCATCTTTCATCGTACCAGGAAAATTCTCTTCCAACAAATCTTAGACAATTTTCTCTGTGGTTTTATTTTTCTTTTCCTGTTCTGGAATTCCAATTACACATAGGTTATTCCTTTTGATGGTATCCCATATAAACCTTAGGCTTTCTTTATTTTGATTTTATCTTTTTTCTGATTGAGCCCTTTCCAAAGAGGTGTTCAGGAATATACCTTCAATTTCCCTAATTCTGTCTTCCATTGATTCAATTCTGCTCCTTTGCCCATTCAATGTCTTATCTATTTCTGAAAATTTAGTATTAATCTTCTGAATTTCTGTGTGTGATTTTGTATCATTTCTAATTTTTCACTTATTTTGTTATTTTGTTCTTATATTGTCCTTTGAAATTGTTCTAGGATTTTCTCTGTGTTTTCCGTGATCTGTCTCTCAATTCATTGAAGATACCTAAATATAATTCTTTTGAATTCCTTATCAGGGAGTTCCAGTGCTGCGTCTTCCTCAGGGATGTGTTTTGGGTCTGTTTCCTTGTCCCTTGCTTCTCCTGCTTTATTGCTTCTTTGTGTGGACTTTGACGCTCTGCTGTCTCTGAGGCATTGTGACGTTTTTGTGTTTATATTTAATTGGTGATTGTATGTTGGAGTGACTTGCCCACGAATTTTCATTTTCTTTGTTTTGTTCGTACGTTATCTACACAACCAGGGTACTGTGTTCCTCTATTCTCTAGTTGACAGCACTTATACACTCACCACCTGTCTCCTTTCCTGTTGTCAGCCTCTTATATGTCCCTGCTAACTTTGGCAAACAGAGCCTATTCTTAGGTCCCTGGCATCCGAATGAGAATGCTATCACTTTAAAATCCAAAATAGTTGTCATTTGTAAAGACTCAAAATGGCTGTATCCTTGGTCATTTAAAAATCCAAAATGGCCACCACTTATAAACATTCAAAATGGCTACACCCCTGGTCATTTTAAATATCCAAAATGGCTGCCGCTTGTAAACATTCAAATGGCTGCACTTTTGATCACTTTAAATATCCAAAATGGCTGCCACATGTAAATAGTCAAAATGGCAGCAGCACCCTCTGGACAGTGGAAAGTCAACAGCTCAGGTTGTCTCCCTCCTTGCTGTTTCCCTTACTAGGCAGAGGTCACCAGTGCAGTCGTTCCTGCAGCCCTTGGTGACCAGGGTTGATCTTTAGGTCAATTCTCAGGTCCCAACACCACTTGGAAATATTCAGGCTGTTGGTCCTGTCAGAATAGCTGACAGTCCGCAGCTTTGACCATCTCTGTACTCACTGTTTTCATTCAGGTTTTTCCACTAGTTGGTGCCTAATCCACTTCTGCATAGTTCCTTTCAAAGCTCAGGGTTCCAGGATTATCTTCTGTATCTCTGTCAATTGGTTTTTCTTTTCTTTGTTGAAGAGGGTCTGTGTCGCACATATGCCTATTCCTCCATCTTACTGGAAGTCCCCTGCAATCATTCTTAACAGGTACACTCTACATCTGTGCTACCCTAGCATCCCATGCTTGCCTCTATTTCGCCTTAATCATATAATAAGAAATTATCAGCTTAGAATCATCTATCTGCACATAGTGTGCATTCAATAAGCAATTATGTAAGTTATAAATGAATGTCTTTAATATTAAATATTTTGAATTTTTTTTTTTTGTTGTTATTTTTTGTTTCCCTTCCTTCTCCACTGTCAACTGAACACTGGGCAATTGCCAAAGAGCCAGGGTCCATGGGGTCCCAACAATGTCCCACCCAGGGAGCTGAGAACAGAAAGGTCTCTAGTTGGGAACCCAGAAATATGGGAGGATTATTAAGAGCAATAAGAGAAGGAAAGGATTTAATTATTGGTCTGAAATATCTCTATCCTATTCCAAGGCTTAAAACAGTCAATAGCAACATGGTAACTATCTGGAAATGGAGAAGGATTAGAATCAACAGAAATAAGTAGAACCACTAGGTAGAAGCTCTGAACAGAGATTTCAGTTTAACATAAGGAAGATATGCAGAAAAAGAGCTGCCAAACAATGGACATGGTTGTCTCATGAGATATAGGACCATGAAGATAAAACACATAAATTTTGGAAGATTTTTATTTAAAAATATAGATATAGATATACATGGCCTGAGGGGGGCCAGGAAGGAAGCGAGGCGGGGCAGAGGGTTTGGAGTGGCTGAGGGAGACTGGGAAGTGAGAGGTCCAGTTTGGAACAGTTAAGTGAGATGAATTTGTCTGTCAGTTTGCTGTACTGTGGTGGTTGGTAAGACAGACTTGGAAGAAGGAAGAGGCCAGCCACTTCTCAAAGAATTGGCCAGTGAAAACCTTATGAATATCAGTGAAACACTGTCTGATATATTACTGAAAAACTTTATTAATAGCCTTGAAACACTGTCTGATATAGTGCCAGACAATGAGCCGCTTGGGTAAGAAGGCACTCAAAATATGACTGGGGAAGGGCTGCCTCCTCAGAGTAGGGCCAACCTTAATTATATGGATAGAGTGAAGTTTTTGGGACCTCCACTTGCTGATGTGGCACAACTCAAGATGAGAAGAAACAGCTGCAAGCATCCATTAATAACTGGAATATGGAATGAAAGGAGTATAAATCTAGGAAAATCAGAAGTTGTCAAAAATGAAATAAATGCATAAAGATCGATATCCTAGGAATTAGTAAGCTGAAATGGATGAGTTTTGGCCATTTTTGAATCAGACTACCATATGATCTATCATGCCAGGAATAATAAATTGAAAAGGAACGGAGTGGCATTCATTGTCACAAACAATGTTCAAGATCTCTCTTGAAGTACAGTGCTGTCAGTGATCGGATAATATCCATATGCCTCCAAAGAAAACCAGTTAATGCTAGATGCAATGCAACGCAATGCACTGTCATCGAGCCAGATCCAACTCATAGAGACCCCTCCTTGGGTTTTTGAGGTGGTATCACTACAGAAGTAGATTGCCCAACCTTCCTTCTGAGGAGTGTCAGGTGGGTTTGAACTGCCAGCCTTAGGCATTACGCCACCAGAGCTCCTACTTAACACTACTATTATTCAAATTTACGCACAAACCACCAAAGCCAAAGATGAGGAAATTGAAGATTTTTACCAAGTTTGGCAGTCAGTCCAAAATTTACTGAACATGTAAAAGTTGGCAATAGAAGAAGAATCACTTGTAGTTGGAAAATATGGCCTTGATGATAGAAATAATGGAGATCACATGATAGAATTTTGCAAGACCAATGACTTATTCACTGCAAATACCATTTTTCAACAACACAAATGGCAGTTATACACATGGAGTTCATCAGATGGAGTACAGAGGAGTCAGATCGACTATATCTATGGAAAGTGGCAATGGAGAAGCTCAATATCTTCAGCCAAAACAAGGCTAGGAGCTGATTGGGGAATAGATCATCAACTAACTGCTTATATGCTCATTTGCAAGTTTAATCTGAAGTTGAAGACAAGTAAAACAAGTCCATGAGAGCCAAAATATGACCTTGATTATATCCCTCTCAAATTCAGAGAACATCTGAAGAACAAATCTGATGCATTGAACACTAATGACCAAAAACCAGAGGAAATGTGGGATGACATCAAGAACATCATCCATGAAGAAAGCAAAAGGTCATTAAAGAGACAGAAAAGGAAGAAAAGACCAAAATCAGGGTCTCTGAAAATTGCCTTCAAGCAGAGAGTAGCTAAAGGAAATGGAAGAAAGGACAAGATAAAAAAACTGAACAGAAGATTTCAAAGGGCAGCTCGAGAAGACAAAGTCGATTATTATAGTGAAATGTGCAAAGATCTGGAGTTAAAAAACCAAAAGGGAAGAACATGCTTGGCATTTCCCAAGCCTAAAGAACTGAAGCAGAAATTTAAGCCCTGAGTTGGAATACTGAAAGATTCTGTGGGCAAAATACTGAATGGTGCAGGAAGCATCATAAAAAGATGGAAGAATACTAAGAGTCACAGTACCAAAAAGAATTGGTTGAGGTTCATCCATTTTAGAAAGTGGCATATGACTAAGAATCAATGATACTGAAGGAAGAAGTTGAAGCTGCATTGAAGGAATTGGCAAAAAACAAGATTCCAGGAATTGAGGGAATACCCATTAAGATGTTTCAACAAACGGATGCCACATCGAAGGCACTCACTCAGCTATACCAAGAGATTTGGAGGACAGCTACCTGGCCAACTGAGTGGAAGAGATTCATATCTGTACCCATTTCAAAGAAAGATGTTCCCACAGAATGTGGAAATTATCAAACAACATCATTAATATCACAAGTAAAATCTTAGTGAAGATAATTAAAAAATGGTTGCAGCAGTATGTTGACAGAGAATTTCCAGAAATGCAAGCTGGATTCAGAAGAGGAATGAAACAAGGGATATCACTGCTGATGTCAGATGGATCTTGGCTGAAAGCAAAGAATACCAGAAAGATTTTATTTGTGCTTTATTGACTATCCAAAATCATTAGATTTTGTGGACCATAACAAATTATGGGTAACATTGAGAAGAATGGGGATTCCATGACACTTAAATGTACTCATGAGAAACCTGTACTCAAACCAGGAGGCTGTCGTTTGAAGAGAACAAGGGGATACTGCATGGTTTAAAATGACAAAGGTAGTGCATCAGGGCTGTATCCTTTCACCATACTTACTCAATTTCTATGTTGAGCAAATAATCCGAGAAACTGGACTATATGAAGAAGAACATGGCATTAGGATGGGAGGAAGACTCATTAACAACCTGCGATACACAGACGACACAACTTTGCTTGCTGAAAGTGAGGATGACTTGAAGCACTTACTGATGAAGATTGAAGACTACAGTCTGTAGTATGGTCCTCACAATTGGACCTAGCATCACAATAAATGGGGAAAAAACTGAAGTTGTCAAGAACTTCATGTTACATGGTTGTATAATCAACACCAATGGAAGCAGCAATCAAATGTCAGATGACATACTGCATTAGGAAATCTGCTGCAAAAGATCTCTTTCAAGTGCTGAAGAGCAAAGATGTCTCCTTGAAGAGTAAGGTGTGCCTAACCCAAGCCATGGTATTTTCAGTCACCTGACATGCATGTGAGAGCTGGACAATAAATAAGGAAGACCAAAGAAGAGTTGATGCTTTTGAGTTGTGGTGTTTGTGAAGAATGCTGAAAGTACCAAGGACTGCTAAAAGAACTGACAAACCTGTCCTGGAAGAAGTGCAGGAGAAATGCTCCTTAGAAGCGAGAATGGCCAGACTTTGTCTCACCTACTTTGGCCATGTTGTCAGAAGGGACCATTCTCTGGAGAAGGATATTATGCTTGGTAAAGTGAAGGATCAACAAAAATGAGAAGCCCCTAAACAAGGTGGGCTGACACAGTGGCTGCAATGATTGGCTCAGGTATAGCAAGGATTGTGAGGATGGCACAGGACTGGGCAGTGTTTCGTTCTGCTGTACATAAGGTTGCTATGAGTCGGAGATGACTCAACAGCACCTAATAACAACAACAACAAAATATATATGTATACATGTATGTGTGTGTGTTTATTTATTTACATATGCTAACAAAATTCTGCTGAAGATAACCTAAAAGTAACTGTAGTTGTATACTGACAGGGGACTGCCAGAAGTTCAAGCTGCATTTGAAGCAAATGTAGATGAAGGGATAACACTGTTGTAGTCATATGGATCTTGGCCAAAAGCAAAGGATACCAAAGATGTTGACCCATGTTTTATCAACTCTGTGAAGGTATTTGTGTGGATCATAACAAATTACGGATAATTTTGCAAAGAATGAGAATTTCATAACATGTAATTGTACTCATGCAGAATCTGTACATGGATCAGGAGGCAGTTATTCAAATAGAAAATGGGGATACTTCATGGTTCAAAAAAGGAAAAGACCTATAACAGGGTTGTATCCATTCACTTTACTTGTTCAGTCTCTATGTGGAACAGTAATTTGAGAAGCAGGACTGTCAGCACCAGGATTGGAGGAAGACTCATTAGCAATCTGTAATACGCTGATGACACAACCTGATAAAGATCAAAATCAACAGCTTTCAGTACAGATTACACTTGACTGTGAAGAAAACAAAAATCCTCACAACTAGACTGATAAACAGGATCATGATAAATAGAGAAGAAATTTAAATTGTCAACAATTTCATTCTACTTAGATCAACAACATCCATGGAAGTAGCAGTGAAGAAATCAAATGAAATATTGCATTGGGCAAATGTACTACAATAGACCTTTCTAAAGTTTTGAAAAGCAAAGATGTAACTCTGATGACCAAGGATGTATCTGATCTAAGTCATGGTTTTCCCAATTGCCTCAAATGCATGCAAATGTTGGATAATGAAGAAGGAAGACAGAAGAAAAAATGATATTTTAACTGTGGTGTTGGTGAAGAATGTTGGAATATATTGTGGATTGCCAGAAAAAAGGAACAAATCAGTCTTATAAGGAATACAACCAGGATGTTCCTTAGATGTGAGAATGAAAGATTTTGATTCATTTATTCTGGAGATGTCATCCGGAAAGATAAACTGCTAGAAAAGGACATCATGTTTGATAAAGGAGAGGACCAACAAAAATAAGGGAAACCCTCAATGTGGTGAACTGACATATTAGCCACAAAAAGGGACTCAAACATACCAATGATCATGAAGACTGTCCAGGACCAGGTGATATTTGTGTCATTCATAAGGTTGTCATGAGTCAGAGTCAACTTGATGGCAACTAACAACATGTTTGGCTCATAGAAGATGTGAGATATGAAGAAATGCTTCAATGAATGAAGAATGAATGGATGGAAAAGTAGGTGGAGGAAAGGGTAGGTTGGGCCAAATGATCCAAATAAACCCTTTCCAGCTTTTTAATTCTATGATAATATACAAACCAAGTCACAGCTTCTTTCTCTTTTTTCATGAAGCCCCCTGGCGGAGCTGGTATTTACAGTTAGCCAAGGAAGAAAAAAATGAATGGACTCATCCCAGATAATCAGTTTTTAAGATATTCCCAAAGTTGTAGCTGTTTTAGTTTGGCAAAGAATCCTAATCTCACTGTACATGCTTCTCTAATTAATTTAAGAAGTGCACCAGTCTCACAAACAGTGCTTCTGACTGTACTGCCACTAACTCCCCATTCTGTTGAAGGTACTGCCCAAATAATACAAACAATGGTGAGGGTGAGAGAAGAAAATAAAATGATGTGAAATAGGTGTCTATCAGTTCTCAGAGCATAGTATAATTAAGAATTTTGGGTGAAGCTTTTTGGCCACCTTTTAATGTTAGTAAATTTATCCATTAAAGAGTAGAAGCAAGACCTACTTTAACTGTTAAAATTCAAGCATTAGAAGGAAATATTTCAGTAAATTATGGTTATAAATTTCTGCCAAGTGGTAAAAGTCAATTATCATTTTTCTTTGATGAGGATTAGGAAGACAAAATGCAGGAAAAATGTTATGCGATCTGTAACAGAAATTAACATTTCTAAAGGCCCAAGAAAGCAGTACAGTAGTATCTGTAGCAGGGGGAATTAGTTTCCTTCACAATGGATTTCTAAAAAATGTTAAAAACTAGAGTGGCAAATAATCATTTTCACCAGATGATCATAAGACAGGACTTCAATTATGTATCCGCATGTCTTTTTCACGTACTTAAGTGATATAAAGGGAGCCCAGGTGGCACTGTGGTTAACGCATTGGGCTACTAACCAAAATGACAGTGGTTTAAACCCACCAGGCACTCTGCAGAAAAAAGCTAAGGCAGCCTGGTTCTGTAAAAGTTTATAGCCTTTGAAACCCAGTGGAGTCACGATGAATCAGAATTGACTGAATGGCTGTGGATTTGTTTTTTGAAGTGATATGAATACATATTCAGAGGATGAATGGAGAGATCTTGTGGCAGCTTTCATAACAAGAGTCCAAAATATGTAGTCAGTTTAAATAAAAGATTAAAACAGATTTTGAATAGAATGAAAATGAAAAAAGGTTTTACTGGATTATCGCAAATTTTTAGATACTCAGATCATGCTCTATTCTGAAAAACACTGATGCAATAAAGACTTTATGTACAATTTATCCATCACAGCTGTTGCATAAACTTTTTACATCATGGTGATGACTGTTCCTAGCATATAGCAGTAGCTCAATTAATACTTTTTAAAATGAATTAATTGTAATAGCTATATTCTCTTTCCCATTCCATTATAACCAAACTCAGAGTTGGGTGCAGAAGTGCCATCTGCAGCGAGGAAACAGAATTAATATACTGCCTTTTAACACTGCTTGAGAAGCTCTGGTAGTGTAGTGTCTAAGGCACTTGACTGCTAACCAGAAGGCTGGAGGGTCAAACCCAACAGCCACTCCTTGGAAGGAAGGTTAGGCAA
This sequence comes from Orycteropus afer afer, assembly GCF_000298275.1. Taxonomy (NCBI): domain Eukaryota; kingdom Metazoa; phylum Chordata; class Mammalia; order Tubulidentata; family Orycteropodidae; genus Orycteropus; species Orycteropus afer. The sequence goes on from NW_006921732.1 coordinate 1,261,707, forward strand.
TCTACTTCCATAATGATACTGCCTCGGAAACCCAAGGAGGGGCTGCTATGAGTCAGGTCTGACTTGATGGCACATAACAACAACACTGCTCAAGCCTACGCAGACACATCACACACGTGTGCAACCTTATTTGCTTCTTTCTGCTGCTGTTGCACACTGTGAGCACTATTATAACTGTATTTACTACATTATGCTATCATTGTAAGTTTACTCATGTCCTTACTTGAGTCTGAGCACTTTGGTATAGGTACATTCTATTCAGCTTTGTTACCTTCTATCAAGCCCAATGCCTGGCTCACAGTTAAATTGGCCCTTTAGGATTAATCCTAAAAAATACACTAAACTACACAGTCAACAACAAAGAAAATCTCTTTGTTAACGTGACAGTTATAAGTAAAAATTATTTTAACCAATCCATCTGAATTCGTTGCAACATGAGACTAAGAGAAGAAGGAGCACATTACCAATATCCTTGCATGGAAAGTTTATGCCTTCAAGAATTTACTAAGACTTTATTCACATTACATTTACTTCATCTATTCATAGCTGATGTGGATAAAAAAGAACAGAAAGTGGGCAGGTGGGTGGAGGATAGGTGTTCTGTTCAATGAAAAGCTAGTAAACAGGCTTACCTCCTCTGACTGCTCCCGGGTCTGTGCAGGTGAAGATCTTCTTCCCACTGTAAGTCGATGGCAGGGATAAGAGAGGCCTGATTCAGCAAGACACATCTGCAAGAAGAGAAATCCATCATTTGTAAACAAAATGAGGTCATGTTTCACAAAAGGATTTTACTTTTCAGATACTTTCTTCCATTTCTGAAGCTAGATTGGAAAGCTTACTCTAGCAGCCTGGCCTTTGAAACTGAAATTTTTCCTATATGGGATGTTATGGTAGCCAAGGCTAGTATTTGTTAGGTAATAGACTGGGGTTCCAGGAAACTTTAAAGAACCTACGATAAATCATATACACTTCTCCTCCCTCTCCATGTATGTCTGTTGCTTTTCTGAGTTTTTGATTTTATAAACACCCAGAGCAGTACTCCACCTAAATCCTTTGTAGCATACATGGGACAGTGCTTGCTGAAGTCATTTTGAAAAATGACATAATAACTATGTCATTTGTGCTATAATTAATATTAATCCACAATTTCAGATCATTACTGAAGTTTATAAATCTACAATGTATGTGATGTACCTAATACAGTACCTGGCACACAGACATTTAACTTCCTGTTCTTACTACTGTTATGATCTAAAACACAGCCTACAGAATCTGCCTAATTTGGCCAAACAATTAAGACAATAAATATTTCTATTGATATTTATAGGAGCTCAGATATTAAATAACAATTTTGAGATTTAAATTAAATTTAGGCATATACGAGTATAGTCTGAGTTTTATGAACATCAACTGATTTCTTTTCAAGAGAAGCAATTTAATTCCTGACAAGTACATTTAAAAATTTTTACATGCTTCAGAATTAGGGTATGGGTATGTATTGCTTAATGCCTGTTAGGACAATATCCAACTACATATATGTCCATGGTCCTAGAAGGCTTTTTCTTTTTTAACTTTAAAGGGAAAGCAGCTCTCCTTTTATGTATTAGTTCCTGCTAAGGGAGCTCTGGTAGCATAGTGGCTAAGGCACCTGACTGCTAACCAGAAGGCTGGTGGTTCAAACCCACCAGCCACTCCTTGGAAGGAAGATGGGGCAATCTACTTCTGTAGTGATATTCCCTTGAAAACCCAAGGAGGGGTCGCTATGAATTGGGTCCGACTCAACGGCACATAAAAACAACAAAAATGCTTTTAAAGACCCAAAACCCAGACTCTTGCAGCACTGGTCCATGGTTGGGAGGTGAGGCGGAGGACACGGCTCTGGGTATGGAAGCTCAGGCTTTGTCCAGTAGTCAGGCAGTGGTGGTAGCAGTGGTAGCAGTAGGCTGCTCCTGCTGTTCAGGCAAGAGGAACAGGGGTGGGGCAGGGCATGCTCAGCTCCCTCCCCATTAGCTTCCTCACACTGTTCCCATCATCACTGCCACTGCCATTTCCTCAAGCCTTCTTCAGCAGTAATGACAGTGGTGGAAGCAGCAGCAATGATGAAGATTTGAAGTGAGCTCCCTCCCACAGGTTTTAATATGGTTTTTGCATAACATCCAAATCTCGTAATATCCTAATTCATAGACTGTGTTGTGGACATTAAGTGATGCATACTTGTAACTTATAAACAAAATACAATGTAAAAATATAATAATAATAAAAACTGTCTAATAGAAGCACGATTTTATGTCAACATTTAATTAATGATAACTCTGTTGTTGTTAGCTGCCATTGAGTCAATTCTGACTTATGGTTCTATTGCAGTACATGCTGAATGTGGTACATTCTGTATCAGCCATTTTATTCTCCCATTACTTAGACAACTGGATTCTCTACATTGTTATTAGCATTTCATGTCATTTTAATCTACATTCTAGAAGGTTTAAAATAATATTAAAGTGCCAGAAGAAGGTTTTCTTTTTTTTTGATGTTCACTAAATGACACATATGTATTTATACAATGATAACACAAAATGAAGTTTCTTTTATTGTTTCAAATAAAATACGGATCCACTAGCACACTGGTTAACTTTCAGGGAGCTGTGAATTAAACTGATACAGGAGGAAACCCAAATATCTGTATATTTGTTTTGGTTACCTGGTGATGTTCTAACAGTAATATACCACAAATGGGTGGCTTTAACAAATAGGAGTTTATTCTCTTACAGTTTTGGAGGCTAGAAGTCCAAGTTCAAAGTGTCAGGCTCCAGGGGCTGGGTGAAAGTCCCTTGACCTTGGGCTTCAGCTCTGCCTCTTATTCCTGGCCCACTGAAGCTGGAGGCTTTCTTCACTCAGGCAGCTGCTGGCTGCTGAAGTTGACAAACCCAAGGTCGACAAGTAAAAAGGTACAGTCCCAATACTATCAAATCCACAGCAGGCCATTAATTCAAGTCCATTGAGAGTCCCAAGATAGGTAGACAACTTGGCAGACTGCTGAACAATGAGTCGGCTACATGGAGGATTCAAGCGTGCCCAAAACTACAAACCACTCCTAAAGCCTCTCCTTATATACTGGGAGCAGACCATATCCCTAAGGCAGCTACTCAGCTGCTTACAGTAGATTCTACCATGAAAATGATTACCAGTCTCTTCATGGGGAATACTACATAGAGCTGACAAGCCACTCAAAACCAGGTCCAGCCAAGTTGACACATAACCTTAACTGCCACAATATTCATAGGGACCAGACCAAGACACAATACTGAGATGGCCATAACTGGAATTCAAACATGTGTCATGATCAAGGTAACTATCTGAAGGCAAATATTGGAATGGAAAATGAAAATTTCATGTAAATATATAGGTATTTTCAATAATGTGAGTTGTGTGCTGTAATATAGACTCAGCAGATAAAAAACCTATGTGCTTGTGGTGTAGTAAATTACTTAGTGTGGCTTTTCTACCCAGAAGTCTTTGTAAACTCCAAGGTGGAATTTGCCATGAGCAAGTGAGGAGCTCCTGATTGCTAAAGTTGTCCACCTGGGGTATTTCTGTTGGGAGTGGCACAAAACAATGTTCTGGGAGGTTCTGCTCTCTCTCAGGTGCTTAGAATTCTGATGCTATGATTGGTTGGTTTGGCCACTCTGCCAGGCTCAAAAGGAGGCCTCCTAGAGGCAGAAGTCTCTCTCTGACTGCTGGCTGAGGAAGGATGCACTCCTGAGAGATACATGCTTCTGGGAAAGAGATGCAAGAGACATGCATTGCTGAGTGAGACACCGAGGGACAGGCACTGCTGGAAGAGAGACTGAGAGACTGTTGGCTGAGAGACGGCGGGCTGGGAGAAAGACCGAGCGTTTCTCCTGAACTTGAATTGTAGCCTGGTGTTTCCCTAATAAACCCCATAATCTATGAGTTCTGTGTGGCCACTGCAGTGAATTATCAAACCCAGAAGAAAGGTGGTAAGTGTTGTGGGAGGAACGGTTGGTGTCAGGGTTGGTGAAAGGGCTGGAGGGAGGCGGCATGTCTGGCCTCCCAGAAATAGGCCTTGGGCTACTGATTGTGATTCTGTCTTCCTCTTGTGGGGTTAGAGGAGGTTGGAAGATGCAGCCTCCCTGCCCTTTTAGCAGTGCATGATTATTATTTTTCTTTGAGTTAGGTCAGAGGGTTCTCCCCACCCCCCATCTAGACGTTTTGGCTTTGTTCTCCACAAAGTCTAGAAGAGCTGATTAATAAAAAACAAATAAAAACAAAGCTGCATCAATTCTGTCATTTTTATTCAATTACATGTATCAACACCCACAATTAATTTATTTCATTTTAATAAAAACAGAACCAAAATTAAGTTGGATAAGAAATATAGGCTAAATTTCAAGCGATATGCAGATGATACAACTTTGCTTGCTGAAAGTGAAGATGACTTGAAGCATTTATTAATGAAGATTAAAGACGACAGTCTGTAGTATGGATTACATCTCAACATAAAGAAAATGAGAATCCTCACAACTGGACCAATAAGTAGCATCACGATAAATGAAGCAAAGATTGAAGTTGTCAAAAGATTTCATATTATGTGGTTCCACAACACCAATGAAAGCAGCAGTTAAGAATTCAGACAATGTATTGCACTGGGCAAATCTGTTACAAAAGACCTCTTTAAAGTGATGACAAAAAAAGGTGTCTTTTTGAGACTAAGGTCCAGCTAACCCAAGCCATGGTATTTTCAATCACCTCATATGCCTATGAAACCTGGACAATGAATAAGGAAGACCAAAGAAGAGCTGATGCTTTTGAATTGTGGTGCTGGCAAAGAATACCGAAAGTACCATGATGGACTGTGAGAAGAACTAAATTCTGTCTTGGAAGAAGTGCAGCTGGAATGCTCCTTGGAAGCGAGAATGGCCAGATTCCATCTCACGTACTTTGCTCATGTCAGAAGGGACCATTTCCTGGAGAAGGATATCATGCTTGGTAAGGTGGAAGGTCAATGAAAAAGGGAAAGGCCCTCAATGAGATGGACTGACACAGTGGCTAGAACGATAGGCCCAGGTATAGCAGGGATTGTGAGGGACGCACAGGACTGGACATCATTTTGTTCTGATGTACACAGGATCACTATGAGTTGGAACTGATTCAATGGGACCTAACAACAACAACACAAACTTTCATAATATTCTCCATTGAAAAAAAGTTTTCCTCATCCCGCCCCTAAATCATCTGGTGATGAAATAGTAATGGTCGTAAATGTCACTGACAATCAGAAGCATTGAGATATGGAGCAGGTGCCAGAAGACTTCAATTCCAGTGCTGCCTAGCCTCATGATCTTGGGAGAGCCATTTGTCTTTTCTAGGCCAGAGTTTCCTCATTTACTCAGTGAAGTGAGTAGTCCCTGACCTGATTATCTTACTGGTTTTGGAAAGGATTAAAAATGTGGTAAGTAAGTAAAAGCTGGCTATGAAACTGCATTGGAACAGGCAGAAGAGCTGTGATCATTCCAATGGTCATCATTTTTAGGTCCAGCAAAAGAGATACAGTGTTTAATTTTCACAGCTCTGGTGGTGTAGTGCCTAAGGAATTTAACTGCTAACCAGAAGGCTGGCAGTTCAAACCCACCAGCCACTCCTCAGAAGGAAGATCAGGCAATCTACTTCTGTAGTGATACTGTCTCAGAAACCCAAGGAGGGTCGCTATGACTTGGATCTGACTCGATGGCAGTTTTTTTTTTTTTGAGTACCTCTGAATACAGTCCAGTTAATTAAGTTAAAAGTGAAGGGGACATTTTAGCAGTAGCTAGAGTAAAGTACTCACTTAATGTACATGCTACTTCATTCAAGAGGCCATCTCAAGGGGGTTTTCTCCATATTCATAAACATTAATTTTCCTTATTGCAAAAAGGACTTGGGAATGGCATCTTCTGACCTCCTCTAACTTCACAATAGGAAGACAGAATCACCATCAGCAGCCCAAGGCTTATTCCTATGAGGCCAAACATGCCACCACCCTTCTGCCTTTTACCAATTCTGACACCAAGATCCCTCCCATGGCACTCACTACTTCTCTGCTGGATTCAATAATTTGTTGCAATGCCCACACAGAACTCACGGACAATACTCACGATTATGGGGTTTATTAGAGAAGTAACAGGCTATATATAATTCAGGTTCAGGAACATGCTCATGATACGACTCTTTGATCAGGATAGTCTCCCCTCTGCTGTATTCTCAGGCTTGCCTCTCTGGGCCTCAGTCTCTTGGCCTGGCCTCTGCCCTGCTTGGGCAAGTGTTACAAAGCTGTTTCAGCTCTGCTGATAGACACATGCAAGTGTACCCAACTCTGTCATCAGCAAGCCTCCTGCCCAAGGGTACTCAGCTTTCTTGCTCTGTGGGCCAGGTAAGCCTTCTGCCTTTTCTAGTGCCTCTTGATTCCACTGTGCCCATCTCTCTGATGGATGTCTCTCTCTGCCAAGGAGGTCCAGTGCAGGGAACTCAGGCCCAAGGACACATTCTACTTCACCTCCAGCTCTTTTCTCTTGATGGCAGTAAGATCCCCTCTCTGCCTCTAGGAGGGCTCATTTTAAGCCTGGAAGAGTGACAAAACTAACCAATGCCAACATCAGGGTTCTATACACCTTATTTGCACAGTCCCATCCAGTAATCCAGGAGCTCTGGTAGCATAGTGCCTAAGGCACTTGACTGCTAACCAGAAGGCTGGCGATTCAAACCCACCAGCCACTCCTCGGAAGGAAGGTTGGGCAATCTATTTCCGTAGTGATACTGCCTCGGCAACCCAAGGATGGGTCGCTATGAGTCGGGGCTGACTCGACAGCACATAACAACAACAACATCCAGTAATCCAGTGGGAATTACAAAGACTATGGCTAGAAAAGCCATACCAAGTATTCCCTGCACCACACTCATGTTGTTGGAGGCTGTCCAGTTGTTCTGACTCATAGTCATCCCATGTGACAGAACAGAATTGCCCCATGAGGTTTTCAAGGTTATAATCTTTACAGGAGCAGATTGGCTGGTCTTTCTCCCACAGAACCACTGGGTAGGTTTGAACCAACAATTTATGGGTTTGTTAGCAGACAGAACTTAACCGTTTAAGCCACCAGGGCACCTAACTTTCCCATCAAACCAAAACCCACTGTCACCAAGTCAATTCCAAGTCATAGTGACACCCATAGGGTTTCCAAAGCTGTAAATCTTTATAGAAGCAGACTGTTTCTTTCTCCCATGGAGTGGCTGGTGGGTTCCAACCAAACTTTTGGTTAGCAGATGAATGCTTTAACCACTACACCAGCAGGGCTCTTTTAGCTACTAACAGTTCTTGACGATAAGAAATTAGTGGTCAGCACTTTCCTCTTAAGACTACAAGTGATCAATTAGGCCTCTGGGTCACACTATTTCAGATTGTACACAAATTGCTAAGGAAACTAAAGGCTCAGAAAGTTCTGGGTTACTATGTGACCAGCATTGATTTAATAAAAAGCACAGTGTCTGTTTTAAAGGAACATAGCAGCTGGGGAGACAAGAGCAACATAAAAACAGCACAGAAAAAAGAATACAAGTGAATAAAGGTGAGATTTTATCTCCACCACATAGTCTCTGTATGGCTGGGAACCACTTGGAAATGATGTTATTCAGAGAGTGATTTCAAGAAATAAGGCCTAGGGTTAACTTTTCGTTGGAATACATAACCTAAATTTACACAACGAATATGAAGTCAGAGGACTGAGGGTCCAGACTGCCTAAATCATTCAATAGTTCAATGACTATAGGCAAAATCACTTAAAATTTCTGTACTTCAGTTTTCTTACCTGGTATAATATAATCTGTCCTTAAATTATAAAACAGAGTAATACGATCTATGTGAAACCGAATGGTTGTGCAACTGTAAAGTGTTGATACTATTACAAGTGGAGAATTTATTTTTTAAGGAATTAGAGCATAAGATTAGGGTTCCAAGTTAATTTAACTTTGTAGTTGAAGAGGAAGGAGCTCAGGTGGTATAGTGGTTAAGGCATTTATTGGGCTGCTAACCAAAAGGTTGGTGGTTTGAACCCACCAGCTGCTCCACAGAAGAAAGATGAGGCAGTCTGTTTCTGTAAAGATTTACAGATTTGGAAACCCAATGGGGGTCGCTATGACTTGGAATTTTTTTTTTTTTTTTTTTAAATGTAGATTTACATAAAATCTTATTTCATGGTTTTAATAAATTTCTTTCTGGCCATGTTAGATTATAATTATCTGACTTTCTATAATCTCAGACCCAGAGATTAAACTAGATTCAAAAATTCAAAATAAGCACTAGACCTGTCTATGTAGTAAGCATGAATACAGACAGTATTTGTAACTGGTTTGGGCAGAAGGTAGAGAAGGACAAATAAGCCTGTAAGTCTAGCTTTACACTGTAAGGTCTGTGAGAAAGGGACAGGGTCTATCTAGTTACGTCCTGAGTTTATCACTAAGAAAATGGCTAAGGATATCTACGTTGTTGTTGTTGTGTGCCATTGAGTCGGACCCGACTCATAGTGACCCCTCCTTGGGTTGCCGAGGCAGTATCACTACTGAAGTAGATTGCCCAACCTTCCTTCTGAGGAGTGGCTGGTGGGTTTGAACCTCCAGCCTTCTGGTTAGCAGTCAAGTGCCTGAGGCACTATGCTACCAGAGCTCCTGTATAGTTGAGTGAAGAAAGAAAAATATCCCTGAGATTAAAATTCGTGGTTCTAATATGCATGGTAATCACATATGAGCAGTACGTTATTAGGAACCTAAAAAACAGAAAACATAGAAGAGACAGAATCAAAGAGGTTCCAGAAGACACTAACATAACAAAAATATCAGAAAATAAGATTACGTATTACCCAAAACTAAGAAATAAGATGCCTTAGATATTTGAATTAGCAAAAGTTCTCTCAATTAAGAGGTCTAGTGATACAATGGTTGAAGTGCTCAGTTGCTAAGGGAAAGGTTGGTGGATCAAGACCACCAGGTACAACACAGGAGAAAGATGTGGCAATCTGCTTCTGTAAAGATTTACAGCCTTGGAAACCCTATAGGAGAGTTCTACTCTGTCCTATAAGGTCGCTATGAATCCAATGGACTCAATGGCAATGGGTTTTTTGGTTTGGTTCTCTCAATAACTTTATGTTGAAATACAATGAACCACTTGAGAAAGACAAATTAGTCTGAAACAACCCTTGTCAGGTTGCTTAAAAGGTGCTTAACCTTTTAGAACTAGTTAATAACACCAATTTCATGATTATTCCTTGAGATCTGATCTCACAATTGCAAGTGTTGAAAGTCCTTGTGAAAAAACAAACACAAAACAAACCTATTGCCCTTAAGTAGATTCCAACTCATGGCAACCCTAAATGTTGCAGAGTAAAACCTCTCCATAGGGTTTCCTTGATTATAATCTTAAGGAAAGCAGATTCTCAGGCCTTTTTTCCATGATTGGGGTGGGGAGTCGGTCCAAACTGATAACATTTACATTAGTAATTGAGTACAAACCATTTATGCCACCTACCCTAGTAAACAAGCTTTAAAAGATACTAAAAACTGTATCTTAGGAAGATGATAAAAATATATCTGACAAATGGAAAAAAAAAATCAACCTGAATGATACATAAATAGTGACAGCATTAGTACCTTTTCAATTGGGTAAGAATAAGGTTAATGTGTGAAGCTATAAGAACACTAGCATGCTGTCACTGTTCATCAAATATTAATTTTTATTATTATGTGAATGGGTATTTGTAAATTAAGATACAGTTTCTAATGAGAGCATAATATAAAGATTCAAAATGGTGATGAATCTCAAAACTTAGAACGAAAATGATAGACTCTAGAAAATATAACTCTAGTGATGCTGTTGTTAGATGCTGTTGAGTCAGTTCTGATTCTGCGATCCTATCTACAACAGAATGAAACACAACCCAGTATACGAGAGTCTAAAATCAGAGGCACTTGGTGTGTGTTAAAAGAGCAGTCTGAAAGAGAAGCATTAACTCCATTTTAAAGTCTCAACATGAATCTAGAATCCATGTTGAATTTTAAAGCTGCCTCAGTGGTGTAGTGCCTAAGGCATTTTACTGCTAACCAGAAGGCTGGTGGTTCAAACCCACCAGCCAGTCCTCGGAAGGAAGACTGGGCAATCTACTTCCATACAGATACCACCTTGGAAACCTAAGAGGGGTTGCTATGAGTCAAAATCAACTTTACTCCAGTGAATTTTTTTTTCCTTCCTAACAATAGTTCCTCTAACCTAGATGCTGACCTATAAACTGAAGGAGACATTCTTTTTCTCTGAGGTCTGGCAGGTGCAGTGTATTACAATTTATTCCCAGAGGATCTTTCCACTACAGTCAAGCAAATGTAAGATGTGGCACCTTATACCTGAAGGGTCTTGATGCACAATATTACTGATAAGATTTTACAATGGATCCTCAGACACAGACATGACTAAGAAAATTTTTATAGTAAGTTCCCTGCAAAAACCTGACGTATCATTGTCCTGTGACCATCCTTTAATAAACTGAAGAGTATGCATGCCTGCAATTATGTACACTTAACCAATCATCCCACAGATATGTTAACCACCTATCCTTGCTCAGTGCCTGCTTTTTGATATCCTGTCTCTGATTCTCTTGATTGTCGTTCAGCCAATTATGATTCTGTAACTTTTAGTTCTATCCTGAAGTACAATGCTGTCAGTGATAGGATAATATCCATAGGCCTATGATGGCTATAAACATGGACTTCACCAAATGGAGTACACAAGAATCAGATCTACTACATCTGAGGAAAAAGGAGATGGAGAAGCTCATTAGCTTCAGCCAAAACAAGGCCAGAAGCTGATTGTGGAACAGACCATCAACTGCTGCTCATATGCAAGGTCAAGTTGAAGCTGAAAATAATGAAAGCAAGTCCATGAGAGCCAAAATATGGCCTTGATTATCTCTCTCCTGAATTTAGAGACCATTTAAAGAATATATTTGAGGCACTGAACACCAATAACCAAAAACCAGAGGAACTGTGGGATGACATCAAGAACATCATCCATGAAGAAAGCAAAAGGTCACTGAAAAGACAGGAAAGGAAGAAAAGACCAATTTGGATGTCAGAAGAGACTCTGAAACTTGCCCTTCAACAGAGAGTAGCTAAAGCAAATGGAAGAAATGACAAGATAAAAGAGCAGAACAGAAGATTTCAAAAGCAGCTTGAGAAGACAAAGTCAATTATTTTGATGAAATGTGCAACGACTTGGAGTTAGAAAACCAAAAAGGAAGAACATGCTTGGCATTTCTCAAGATGAGAGAACTGAAGAAAAAAATTCAAGCCCTGAGTTGCAATACTGAAAGATTCTATGCCAAAATACTGAATGAAGCAGGAAATATAAAAACAAGATGGAAAGAATACACAGAGTCACTGTACCAAAAAGAACTGGTTAATGTTCATCCATTTCAGGAGGTGGCATATGGTCAAGAACCAATGGTACTGAAGAAAGAAGTTAAAGCTGCACTGAAAGAATTGGCAAAAACAAGGCTCTAGGAACGGACAGAACACCCACTGAGATGTTTCAACTAACAGATGTTGCACTTTGGTGGTTGATGTGTAAATTTGAATAGTGGTAGTATTAACTGGTCTTCCTTGTAGGCATATGGATATTATCCTATCACTGCCAGTATTGAAACATTCTTTGTGACGATGCACACCACATCATCCCTCTTCAATTTGTCATTTCTGGCATAGCAGATCATATGGTTATCTGATTCGAAAAGGATAAAACCAGCCCACTTCAACTTACTAATGCCTAGCATATCAATCTTTATGTGTTCCATTTCATTTTTGACAACTTCCAATTTTCCTAGATTCGTACTTTGTACATTCCATGTTCCGATTATCAATGGATGTTTGTAGCTGTTTTTTCTCATATTGATTCATGCCACTTCAGCAAATGGAGGCCTTGAAAGCTCTATTTTATCCATATCATTACGGTAGGCTCTACTCTGATGAGGCAGCTCTTTCCTAGTCACATTTTGAGTGCCTTCTGACGTGAGGGGATCACCTTCTGGCACTGTATAAGACAATGTTTCAGGGCTATTCATAAAAATTTCCAGTTAATATATCAGACAGTCTTTCACTACTATTCATAAGATTTTTACTGGCTAATTCTTTGAGAAGTGGATGGCCTCTTCCTTCTTCTGAGTCTGTCTTGGTCTGAAAACTCCACCAAAACCAGTCCACCATGGGCATCCCTGCTAGCACAGCCTCCAGCCTCACAGCAACACGCAAGCCACCACAGTACGACAAACTGACACACAAGTTTGTGACCCTTAGCTGTTTCAACACCTCTGTTCACCTCCTGGGCTTCCCCCTACCTGCTCCTGCCGGCCTTGTCTGCCAATAAGCAGCATCACAATAAATGGAGAAAATACTGACGTTGTCAAAGATTTCATATTACTGCTTCCACAATCAACACCAATGAAAGCAGCAGTCAAGACATCAAACGATGTATTGCACTGGGCAAATGTGCTGCAAAAGACCTCATAGAGAGCAGAGATACCTCCTTGAATACTAAGGTGCACCTAACCCAAGCCACAGTACTGTCAATCACCTCATATGCATGTGAGAGCTGTACAATGAACTAAGAAGACTGAAGAACAGTTGATACTTTTGAGTTATGGTGTGAGTGAAGAATACTGAAAGTACCATGGACTACCAAAAGAATGAAGAAATCTGTCCTGGAAGAATTGCAGCCAGAATGGTCCTTAGAAGTGAGAATGGTCAGACTTCGTCTCACCTACTTTGGTCATGTTATCAGAAGAGACTACTCCCTAGAGAAGGATATCATGCTTGGTAAAGTGGAGGGTCAATGAAAAAGGGGAAGATTCTCAATAAGGTAGATTGACACTGTGACTATAATGATGGGCTCAGGGATACCAAGGATTGTGAGGTTGGCACATGACCAGACAGTGTTTTGTTCTGTTGTATACAGGGTTGCTATGAGTTTGAGCAGACTTGACAGCACCTAACAGCACAACTGTTAGTTCCTGTTCCAACTGTACAGAAATATATCTTCCTCATATCTGGCAGAGCAGCCATCTTCACTTTGTGAATTTGGATTCTTTCCAGGTCATGACCTCCTCTATCCCTAAACAAAACTCTTTTGCTTTTACCTAAGCAGACTGTGATGTTGCTTTACTATATCTGGTCCTGTACCATCCTCACAATTGCTGCTATGTTTGAGCCCATTGTTGAAACCACTGTGTCAATCCATTTCATTCAGGGTCTTCCTCTCTTTCACTGAACCTTTTATCTTTACAAGCATGATGTCCTTCTCCAAGGACTGGTCCCTCCTGACAACATATCCAAAGTATGAGATGAAGTCTCATCATCCTTGCTTCTAAGGAGCATACTGACTGTACTTCTTCCAAGACAGATTTGTTCATTTTTGTTCGCTTTGCTTTTCTCTAGTGATAAAAATCTTTACATATAAAAAATTCATATAGAATTTGAATAAAATTATTTCATGAAATATGAGAGTACACAGACTATTTCTAAGCTAACACTACAAAATTACAACATATTATTTTAAGTATGTCTTTAATTAATTTAATGAATTAAGTATGTATTTTTTACTACAGCAACACAAAAACCCTTCCTTTTATAAAAATATTGTTTTACAGCATTTATATTTTTAAAAATAAGGCCACATTTTAAAACACAAATTGCCATAGTAGGCAAGAATTCTATGTGACTCTTTTTGTTAAATGTCAAATATTGAAATGTAAAGAATGGCAGATTCACTTGTAAATTAGAGACATGAAGAAAAATGACTAACATCAAATGGAGTTGTTCCATTAAAAACTAATCAGAGGAAAATGTTGGCATTAATAAATTCCATTGATTATTAAAAGGAACTGCTAAAAGGGCAAGGAGGCCACATGTTTTGACCTCCTCTAACTGCACAAGAGGAAGACAGAATCACCATCAGTAACCCAAAGCCTATTCCTGCAAGGCCAGGCATGCTGCCTCCCTCCAGCCCTTTCACCAACTGTTCCACCCAAAGCACCCACCACCTCTCTCCTGGGTTCAATAATTCACTGCAGTAGCCACATAGAACTCACAGATTATGGGGTTTATTAGGGAAGCACCAGGCTACAATTCAAGTTCAGGAAAAACGCTCAGTCTCTTTCCCAGCCCATAGTCTCTCTCCCAACAGTGAGTATCCCTTGGTGTCTCACTCAGCAATGCGTGTCTCTTGTGTCTCTTTCCCAGCAGTGTGTGTCTCTTTCAGGAGGGTGTCTCTTTCAGCAGCACATCTTCCTCAACCAGCAGTCAGAGAGAGTTCTGCCTCTGAGGCCTCCTTTTGAGCCCGACAGAGTAGCCAAACCAACCAATCATAACATCAGAATTCTAAGCATCTGAGAGAGAGTGAGCCTCCCAGAACATTGCATAGTGCCATGCCCAACAGAAATACCATAGGTGGATGACATTTACAATCTGGAGCTCCTCAGTTGCTCATGGCAAATTCCACCTCGGAGTTTACAAAGACTTATGGGTAGAAAAGCCACATTAAGTAATTTACTACACTGCAGGAACTCTCTCTATATAATAGTAGGAGATAGCTAGGTGAGGTACAGATTTTTAAAATCTCAGAATCATGAGTCCAAATTCACTTCTGATGTTTACTATTTTATCATTCATGCCAATTAACACTATTTTACTCCTCCAGCTTCAGTTTCTTCTATAAAACTGAGCATAATATTATCTTTCTTTGACACAGTGGTTAAATGCTCAGCTGCTAACTGAAAGATTGGTGGTTCAAACCCACCAGCCACTCTACAGGAGAAAGATGTGGCAGTTTCCTTCCATAAAGAATTATAGCTTTGGGAAAGCAATGGGTTGGGTCTGCTTCTTTGGCTAATAGGCTTTCTGTGAGGATGGCTTAAATGTGAGTAACTGGCCACACAGTAGACAGAAATTCTATCACTTGGTGAATAAAAAGTCCTTTAAAAAACCCTTTTGAAGTTTTTGAAAAATCTTTCTCTACAGGTATGGAAGATATTTAGTATATTCTTAGGACTATATTAAAACTATGCCAGTGATTCTCAAAGTGTGGTCAACAAACTCCAAGGGTTCTTGAGACCTTTTCATGGACTGTACAAGGTCAAAAGCATTTTCATGATAATACTTACATGTTATTTGTCCTTTTCACTGTCATTTTGCACTGATGTTGAAAATGAAATGGTGGGTAAAACTGCTATAATGTTAGCATAAATCAAGGCAGTAGCACTAAACTGTTATAAAATCCCCACTGTGAAAATGCCAATTTTACTTAATGTCCTTGTTAGCCAGTAAAAAAAAAATCTCAGTTTTCATGTAGAAATTAAAATTTTAGAAAATGATATGCCATCATGAACTCAAAAGCTTCCCAACACTCAAAGACCTCTAATGAGATCAGTGTTGATATTAGCAGATGTGATTTTTTTCATATCATATGATGAAATCTGTCAATATTTGGAAAATGTACATAATCAGAGAGGACCAATATTCTCCAAATGAACAATTCATGATATCATAAATTATGCATGGCTAAAAGATATAATCAAAGTATGAGATAGACCAAAGGATTTCATGATAACAAAGTATAAAATGATTTCAGATTCCACATTTAAATCAGCCTTTAAGAAACTACCACTTGTTGAGTTCAGGTTTAGTATCAAAGAAGAATATCTGAAAGCATATATGAAGCTATACAAAGTTTTCTTTATAAAAAAAATTAAAATAAATGTTAAGACAATGTGTAAAAGAAATCTCCTATAAGCCATCATCACTGGCTATCTCCGGTAAGCCATTAAATAAAACACTGTACTATTAAGCATGGTCCTTAGGGTGCTTATGATGCTGTTATGTGCCACTGCGTTGGATCCAACTCATGGTGATCCTACACACAACAGAACGAAACACTGCCCAGTCCTGTGCCACACTCACAATTGTTGCTATCCTACAGTCCATTGTTGCAGCTGCTGTGTGAATCCCTCTGGTTGAGGGTCTTCCTCTTTTTTACTGGTATTTTACTTTACCAAGCATGGTAACGTAACACTCTCCAGTGATTGGTCCCTCCTGATAACATGACCAAAGTATGAGGGACAGAATCTGGCCATCCTTGATTCTAAGGAGCACTCCAGCTATACTTTTTTCCAAGACAGATATATTTGTTCTTCTGGCAGTTCAAGGTATATTCAATAGTCTTCATCAACAGCATAATTCAAATGCATCAATTCTTCTTTGGTCTTCCTTTCATTGTCCAGTTTTCACATGCATAAGAGTCAACTGAAAACACCATGGCTTGGTCTCCCAAGTGACATCTTTGCTCTTTAATGCTTTAAAAAGGTCTTTTGCAGATTTGCCAATGCAAATGTTTTATTTCTTGACTGCTGCATTCAAGGGCATTGACTGTGAATCTAAGTAAAATGAAATCCTCCACAACTTCAATCTTTTCTCCGTTAACCATGATGTGGCTTACTGGTCCATTTGTGAAGATTTTGTATTAGGTCGACATATAATCCATACTGAAGACTGTACTCTTTGACCTTTATCAGTAAGTGCTTCAAGTTGTCTTCACTTTCAGCAAGTAAGGGTGTGTTGTCTGCATACCACAGGTTGTTAATGAGTCTTCCTACAATCCTGATGCTGCATTCCTCATATAGTCCAACTTTTTAAATTATTTTCTCAGCATACAGATTTAATAAGTATGACAAAAGGATACAACCCTGCTGCACACTTTTCCTGACTGTAAACCATGCAGTATCCCCTTATTGGGTCTGAATGACTGGTTATTGTTTTAAGTACAAGTTCCTCATGAGCACAAGCAAGAGTTCTAGAATTCTGAATCTTTGCAAAGATACCCATAATTTCTTATGATATGCACAATCAAATGTCTTTGCATAGGCAATGAAACACAGGTAAACATCCTTCTGGATGCTAAAGGGGCATGGTGGTGGCATCTTTTGAATATCTCTAACTACACAAGAGCAAGACAGAATCACTATCAGCAGCCCAAGGCCTGTTCCTATGCGGCCAGACATACCACCACTGTCCAGCCCTCTTACAAACCTTGACACCAACCAACTCTCCCACAGCACCTACTACCTCTTTGTTGGGTTTGATAATTCACTGCAGTGGCCACTCAGAACTCAGTTTATGGGGTTTATTAGCAAAGCAACATGCTATAATTCAAGTTCAGGAATGTGTTCAGGATACAGTTCTTCAGTCAGGACAGTCAACCCTCTGCTGTGCCCTTAGACATACTTCTCCAGCATTTGGCCTCTTGGCCTGGTCTCTGCCTCTGTGGGCCAGGTAGGCCTGCCTCTCTGTCTCATGCCTTTTGGTTCCACTGCTGCCATCTCTCAGCTGGGTGTCTCTCTCAGCAGTGTGTCTCTCTCTGAGCAGCGAGTCTATCTCAGCCAGCAGTGAGAGATTCCTTCTGCCTCAGAAGGGCTCATTTTGAACCTGGGAGAGTGGTAAAACCAACCAATCCCAACAACAGAGTTCCAGAGTGACCTTTCCCAGAAGATTACTTTGTGCTGCTCTAACAGAAATACCCCAGATGGATGACTTAACAATCATGAGTTTAAACTGCACGATTCCACCCAGTAATCCAATGGGTGTTACGAAGACTATAGCTAGAAAAGCCATACTATTTAATTTATTACACCGCACTGGTATTCTCTGCTTTCAGCCAATATCCATCGGACATCAGCAGTGGTATCCTTCATTCCACATTCTATTCTGAATCTGTCTTGAATCCCAGTTCCTTGTTGAGGTACTGCTGCAACTGTTTTTGAATTATCTTCAGAAAAATTTTATTTGTGATATTAACGATATCATCTGACAATTTCCACATTCTGTTAGATCATCTTTCTTTGGCTGTTTGTAAGACTCTTTTCATTACTGCTTTTTTTTTAAATATGAATCACCTCTTCAAAGGATTTTTGTAGCCAAATTTTAGCACTCCCTAAATATACAGTTCTGTTATTAATGACAGAGACTAAGACATTTGAAGAGTATTAAACTGGAAATTAGGAGACTTGACCTTTGGGACTTTGGGCCAATCATTTGGGGCCTTAATATGAATCCTTACTTGGATTCATAGTCAATGCTCTTGGATGTAGTAGCCAAGAATTCAAAGAGTATTCACATTATACCCTTTTATAAAATGTGGGTCAAATGAATGATCTCTTAGATTCCTTCCAGCTCTAATAAACTATGATCTTAGTATGCCACAAAGAAGATTAAGTCAAGGCTCCTTGCACTGCACACAACATGCCCAATAATACAACTGAAACTATAGCTTTACTATTTACATACATATATATATATATATATATACATATACATATACATATACACACACACACATATAAGCATATAAAATATGATTCCCTAAAAAGAACTAACAACATAAGAAAGTTGTCTTTTTAAAAATCTTATTTCACACTTGTCATCATCTTGAGAAGATACCAGCATGATTAACTCCATCCAAGTTTGGGCACCAGGATTAATTATAATCATTGCAGTACTAAGTAGATATAAAAATAGCACTGAGATTTACTAAGGTGCTCTGGTGGTGTAGTGCCTAAGGCACTTGACTGCTAACCAGAAGGTTGGCAGTTCAAACCTTGGAAGGATGACTGGGTAATCTACTTCTGTAGTGATACTGCCTCAGAAACCCAAAGAGGGGTTGCTATGAGTCGGATCCAAACCAATGGCAGTGAGGTTGGTTGGTTGGGAAAATGATATACGATAAATTGCACATATTTTAAAGTGTACAATTTGATGCTTTAACACATGTATACATACACCTATGAAATTACTGAGTATTTAAAAATATTTTAATAGCTGCTATTTTTGAGAGTTTAATATACATTGATAGTATGCAAAATGTTTTATATAGATATAACGATATCTATATCATTATTATTAATATCCCATTAATTTTCACAATAACCCTACCAGGGAGGAATTATTATAACTGTAAGGATTGCAGAGATTAAAAACCATGCCCAAGGTCACACAAGTACTGAATGGTTGAGTCAAAATTCACACTCAGACAGTCATATCTCAGAGCCATTTTTAAAAAACTCAATCAAATAATTATGTCACTACTATATGATGTCTATGAGTCAGAATCAACCTAATGGCAATGGGTAAGTAAGTATATTTTGTGTTATTAAAGGTCCCTGGGTGGCACTAAATAGTTTGTGTTCAACTACTAACCTGATGGTTGGTAAGTTCAATCCCACTCAGTGGTACCTCAGAAGAAAGTCTTGGCAATTTGCTTGTGTAAAGACCACAACCAAGAATACCCTATGGAGCAGTTCTGTTTTGTAACTCATCGGGTTGACAAGAGTTAGAACTGACTTGATGGCAATAAATTTGGTTTTGGCATATGGTGCCTCTTGTCGGACAAACAACAGTTAACTTTCTTTGGCTTCATTAAAACAGCTATCCCTGGAGAGTTCTGGAAAGATGGCAAAATAGGCAGACTAGCTACACAGACCCTTTGCAACAAAGAAATGAGAAAGCAATTGAAACCAATACAGAAAGTAATCCTTGAACTCTGAGTGTTGAAGGAAAGGATAAAGAAGTGGATTAAATACCAACTAGTAGAAGAACCTGAATGAAAGAGTGAGTGAGGACACAAACAGAATGGCGGACTGCCAGCTCTCCTGGAGGCACAGCCATTTTGAATATTTCCCAATTAAAACAAAACAAAACAAAAAAAACAGAACCAAACTCACTGCCATCAAGTCGATTCTGACTTATAGTGACCCCCACTGGGTTTCCAAGGTGGTAAATCTTTATGGAAGTAGATTGCCCAATCTTCCTTCTGGGGAATGGCTGGTGTGTTTGAACCACCAACCTTCTGGTAGCAGTTAAATGCCTTAGGCACTATGCCAAAAGCTCTAGCAACCTGAGAATCAGCTCTATTCACCAAGGATTACATGGGCAAGGACTGGATTGGTGCTTGACAACCAGAAAGGAAAATGGCAGAGAAGGAGAAAAACAGAACTGTGGACTACCAGAGGCTGTCCTGAGAATGCAGCCATTTTGAAGGTTTGTGGATAGTGGGCATGGCCATTCTGGATGTATGTGAGTGGCACTGTTTAGTGGATAGTGATATGAGTGGGCTCCACTTGCCAGGGATGACATGGGTGACCGCACTGGAGTCTGATGACTGGAAAGGTAGGATATTCCCCTTGTTGTTATTATACCTCACACCCTCTTGCTAAACAGGTGTATGGCCATCCCTTGCCTCTACACACCTTCTTGACCAGAGGGAATTCCACCCTGGTCTGTGTGTTGACAAAGCTTGGGTGCCATGCCCCGCTCCCCACAGTTTTGTTTTTGAATTAGTATTATGTTTTTTATCTTCCTCTTATTTTTTTTTCATTGACTTTGTCATTTTGTTCTTGTATTTTCTTCCAAAATTCTTCTAAGGTTTTTTCTGTGTTTACTTTGGTCTGTCTCTCAATCGTTTGGAGATACCTAAAGATAATTCTTTTGAATTCCTTATCAGAGAGTCCTCCTTGAGAAAGACCGGGTAAGAGAAGAAATAAAAATTGAAATTCAAAAATTCCTTCATTCAAACGAGAATGAAAACACATCATACCAAAAT
>NW_006921732.1:1287114-1291690 GCF_000298275.1 Orycteropus afer afer
AGCTCAGCAGGCAGGAGTGTATGGAGAGATGGACACTGGGAAGAGGTAACTATGGGGAGGAAGTGGGAGGGGAGCTGTTGCATTGTGGTAAACTGAGGTCAATGTCATGAGACAAAGTGTATGTGAACTGCTGTATGGAAAGTGAATTTTCTCTGTAAATCTTCATCCAAATCACAATAAAAATAAATAATTGAAAAATAAAATAAAAAAGATGACAAGTAAAAATATTTGTTGTTGTTTGTGTTATATGCCGTTGAGTTGGCCATGACTGATAGCGACCCCTCCTTGGGTTTCCAAGGCGATATCACTAAGGAAGAAGATTGCCTAACCTTCCTTCTGAGGATTGGCTGGCGGGTTTGAACCCCCAGCCTTCTGATTAGCAGTCAAGTGCCTTAGGCACTGTGCTACCAAAACACCTAATATACTAAAACAACAGCAACGAAGGAGATAAAATGATTCATAAACAAAATGAGCTCAGCACAGAAAACTATATGGAACTAAGAAATCAACAATACCACAAAAAACACACACAACTAAGTGATATCAATAAATTCATACCTGTCAATAATCACTCTGAATGAAAATGAATTAAATGCACCACTGAAGAGATGGAAGTGCAGAATGGGTAGGAAAACATGACCCATCAATACACTGTCTACACGACACTCACCTTAGATACAAAGACAAAAATAGACTTAAGATAAAAGATTGGAAAAAGATATATCAAGCAAGTGGCAATAAAAGAAGGCAAGAATGGAAATAATAATTTCTAATAAGATAGTCTTTAAGACAACAATGACCATAAGAGACAAGGAATGACATCATATAATGGTTAAAAGATCAACTGAACAAGAGCACATAACCATAATATAGATCTACACACCCGACCAAAGAGCCCCTAAATACATAAATCAGACTTTAACAGAATTGAAATGACACATAGATGAATCCCCAGTAATAGCAGGAGACTTTAATACACTGTTTTCAATAAAAGATAGAACAACTGGAAAGAAAATCAATAAAGGTACAGAAGAAGTAAACAACTCCATCAACCAACTTGACCTTACAGATGTTTCCAGGGCACTTCACCAACAACAGCACAATATACATTCTTTTCTAGCACACATGGAACATTCTCCAGGACAGACCATATGTTAGGCCTCAAAGCAAGCCTCAGTAAATTTAAAAATGAAGTATCTTCTAAGCCACAATGCTATAAAACTAGAAATCTATACTGGGAAGACCAATGGAAAAGAGCAAATGTATGAAAACGGAATAACACCCTCCTCAAAAACGAATGAGTAATAGAAGAAAAGTAAAAAATGAAATTGAAAAATCCCATGAATCAAACAAGAACTAAAACACTACGTACCAAAACCTTTGGGACACAGAAAAAGCAGTGATTAGAGGGCAATTTATAACAATAGATGCACACATCAAAAAAGAAGAAAGAGCAAAAATCAGCACCTTAATCAAACATCTCTAATAATTAGAAAAAGAGCAGAAAAAAAAAAAAAAGCCCATAGTCAGCAGAAGAAAAGAAATAATAAAGATTCGAGCAGAAATAAATGAAATAAAATAGAATCACAATAGAAAAAAAATCAACAAGAGCAGAAGTTGGTTCTTGGAAAAGATTAATAAAATCAGCAAACAACTGGCAAACTTAACAAAGGAAAATAACATGAATAAGAAACAAAAGGGGAGATGTCACAACAGAACAGAAATTAAAAAAAAAAAAAAAAAAACAGTATCAGGATACTATGAAGAACTCCAACAAATCTGCAATTTCAACAAATTTGAATACCTAGAAGGAACAGACAGATTTCTAGAAACACACTACTTATCTAAAGTAACACAGACTCAGGTAAAAATATTGAACATACTCATAACAAAAGTAGAAATCCAACAGGTCATAAAAAAAATTACCAACAACAACAAAAAGTCCTGGCCTAGATGGTTTCACGGGAGAATTCTACCAAGCATTCAGAGAAGAGGTGATACCAATCTTATTCAAACTATTCCAGAACACAGAAAAGGATGGAATCCTCCCAAATTCATTTTATGAAGCAAGTATAACCTTGTAGCAAAACCAGGCAAAGCCACCACTAGAAAGAAAAGCTACAGAACAACATCCCTCATGAATACAGATGCAAAAATCTTCAACAAAATTCTAGCCAATAGACTCCAACAACATAAGAAAAAAAATAATATATCATGACCAAGTGGGATTCATAACAGATATGAAAGGATGGTTCAACATTAGAAAAACAATCAACGTAATCCAGCACATAAATAAAATAAAGGAAAAGAATCATGTGATCATATCAGTATATACAGAAAAGGAATTTGATAAAATTGAACACCCATTCCTGATTTAAAAAAAAAAAAGAAACAAACAAACAAACAAAAACTCTCAGGAAAATAGGAAAAGAAGGGAAATTCCGCAACATAATAAAGGGCATATATTCAAAAACCAACACCAACACTATTCTCAATGGAAAGAGACTAAAATCATTCCCCTTCAGAATAGGAACCACACAAGGATACCCTTTATCTCTACTTCTATTTAACTGTATTGGAAGCCTTAGCCAGGGCAATAAGGCAAGACAGGGAAATCAAAGGCTTCCAAACTGGTAAAGAAAAAGTAGAACTATCCCTATTTGCAGACAATATGATCATTACATAGAAAACTCAAGAGAGTCAGCAAGAAAACTATTGCAACTTACTGAAAATTTAGAATAGGGGCAGGCTACAAGATCAACATACAAAATCAGTTGCATTCCTCTACTCCAGTAAAGACGTCTCTGAAAAGGAAATAAGGATATCAATACTATTTACAAATGCTACCAAAAAACTAAGATACTTGGAAATAAATCTTTCCAGGAACCCAAAAGATCTAAACAAAGAAAAATGCAAAACACTACTTCAAGAAAGTGTAAGAGATCAACATAAATGGAAGAACATACCGTGCTCATAGATAGGAAGATTGAACATTATGAAAATGTCAATACTACCCAAAGCAATCTATACATTCAATGCAATCCTAATCCAGATTGCACTAACATTCTTTCAGGACATGGGAAAACCAATCACTAATTTTATATGGAAAGGAAAGAGACCTTAGAGAAGCAAAGCACTCCTGAAGAAGAACAAAGTAGGAGTGTAGTGTGAGAAGTCACACTCCTGGATCTCAAAACCTACTAGACAGCCACAGCTGTCAAAATAGCCTGGTTTTGGTACAACGGCAGACACACAGACCAGCAGAACAGAATTAAGAACCCAGAAACAGATCTATTGATCTATCATCAGCTGATCTTGGACAAAGGGCTGAAATCCATTAAATGAGGGAAGAGATAGTCTCTCTAACAAATGGTGCTGGCAAAACTGGATATCCCATTTGCAGAAAAATGAAACAAGATCCATACCTCACACAATACATAAAAATTAACTCCAGATGGATCAAAGACTTAAATGTGAAACTGAAAACTATAAAGTTCATCAAAGAAAAAATAGGGTCAAACTTAGGGACTCTAATTTATGGCATAAATAGACTATCAAGCATAACCTAGGATGCACAAACAGCAGATGCTTGGGACCATCTAAAAATTAAATTCTTATGTGCATCAAAAGACTTCTCCAAAAGAGTAAAAAGAGAACCCCACAGAACAGCAAAAACTACTTGGCAATGACTTATCAGACAAAAGACTTATCTCTAAAATGTATAGAAAACTCCAACACTTCAACATAAAAAAGACAAATAATCCAGTCAAAAAATGGGCAAAAGACATGAAGAGACACTT
Source organism: Orycteropus afer afer (assembly GCF_000298275.1). Classification (NCBI taxonomy): domain Eukaryota; kingdom Metazoa; phylum Chordata; class Mammalia; order Tubulidentata; family Orycteropodidae; genus Orycteropus; species Orycteropus afer. The sequence goes on from NW_006921732.1 coordinate 1,290,915, forward strand.
CACCAAAGAAGAGATTCAGGCAGCCAACAAACACATGAAGATATGTTTGTGATCATTAGCCATTAGAGAGGTGCAAATCAAAACAACCATGAGATAACATCTCACCCCAACATTAAAAGCAAAGTTCAACAAGACAGAAAATTACAAATACTGGCAAGGATGTGGAGTGATTGGGACTCTCATACAATGCTGGTGGGACTGTAACATGATAGAACCACTGTGGAAACTGGTATGGCGATTCCTTAAAAAGTTGGAAATAGAAATAGCATCTGATGCAGCAATCCCATTACTAGGTATATATTCCAAAGAAGTGAGAGGCAGGACATGAATAGATAAATGCATTCCCATGTTCATCACAGCACTATTCACAACAGCAAAGAGATGGAAACAACCTAAGTGCCCATCAAAGAAGGAATGGATAACCAAACTGTGGTACATACACACAATGGAATACTATGCAACCCTAAAGAATAATGTAGAATCTGGAAAACACTGTATAACGTGGATGAACTTGGAGGACATTATGCTGAGTGAAATAAATCAATCACAGACAAAAACTGAATTAGTCCACTATTGTAAAAAGTCAAGGAAAAGTTTACACAGAAAAGGAAACTGTGGTGCACTATATTACATGTTGTTGTTGTTGTTGTTGTTGTTTGCCGTCGAGTCGGCTCCGACCCATAGCGACCCCTCCTTGGGTTTCCGAGGCAGTATCACTATGGAAGTAGGATTGCCCAACCTTCCTTCCGAGGAGTGGCTGGTGGGTTTGAACCGCC
>NW_006921732.1:1291790-1293408 GCF_000298275.1 Orycteropus afer afer
AATGTTGTACCTTTTCAGTCTTGCAGGTCCAAAGGGTTCTTGGGGTTGCTGGAAAGCAGAACATGTTCTCAAGCCCCACGAATCTGCGAGAGCGCTGTCTCTTTAAATATCCAAAATAATCAAGCTGCTTTTAGACCTTCAAAATGGTGGCATCCTCTGGACCAGCAAAAGTCCACAGCTCAGCCCACCTTTCACTTCACCTTCTCCGTTTATTCTCCAGCCACCGGAGCAGTCCTCCGTGCAGTCCTGGAAAGCAGGGCTGATTTTTAGGTTAATTCTTAAGTCCTACCACCACTTGGGAATCTCCAGGCTGTCTGTGCTGTCAGGATCGCTCAAGATCGCTGTCAGACCACAGTTCCATTATGTCTCCTTTTTTGGTATTTTCACGCAGATCTTCGGCTAGTTAAGGTTTAGTCCACTTCTATATCCTTCCCTTCAAGGCTCAGGGATCCAGGATTACCTTCTGTATCTGTGTTTATTGGTTTCCCTTTTCTTTGTTGAGGAGGGTCTTTGCAGTCTATGTGCCTAGTCCACCGTCTTGCCGGAACTCCCTTCTTTTATTATATTTTTAAATTTTGCAATTGTTCCTGTTTATGTGGCTTGAGTTTTTTATTCTTGTTTTTATTTTTTTTCCCGTGGTTTTTAAATTTTTCTTTTTGTCTAAGTGGGAGACAACATTCCCACACAATCAAACCATATCTGCATCTCCTGCAGCCCCACCCACTGAGTGAGGGCCACCAATTGCCTTTGCATCAACTGACCAATGATAGATGGTGGCCAATATCAGCTCACCTCATCCTCAACTGTTCTTTATGAATACCTAACAGAGATCTGTGCACACACTCTCATTCTCTATCACACCCACTAGGAGATAGGTGGTGAGTTCCTTAAGTGCTAACAAATATGAAATAGAAGAGCACAGTACCCTGCTCATACAGCTGTATCAAAAGAAAAGAAAAGAAAATCTTTGCACAAATCACATCAACATACAACCACAAATTAAACATCAATACAACAAAATAACAATGCCTCGGACACAAAATACCATCACAATCGACACAAACCCAGAAAACTTCCCTGAGGAAGAAGCAACATTGGACCTCCCTGATAAGGAATTGAAAAGAATTATATTTGGGTACCTATAATAGATTGAGAGATAGATCAAGGAAAACACAGTCAAAATTAAGGAAAACAGACAAAATTCTAGAACAATTTAGGAAAACAATACAAGAAAAAATTGTCAAAATAAATAAAACATTAGAAATGATACAAAAACAACAAATAGAAATCCAGAAGATTAATACTAAGATTTCAAAAACAGCAAACACATTGAATGGGCATAGGAGTAGAATCCAATCAATGGAAGACAGAATTAATGACATTGAAGACAAATACCTCAATACCACATTGTTAAGGGATAAATCAGACAAAAGATCAAAACAAAATGAAGAAAGCCTAAGATTCATCAGGAAGAATAACCTATATGTAATTAGAATTACATGTAGAGAACACAAAGGGACAGATAAAACCACAAAGAAAATTATCAAAGTTTTGTTGGAAAGATGAGAATATACCCATTCAAGAAGTTCAATGAACCCCAATCAGGAAAGACCCCAAA
>NW_006921732.1:1293508-1299083 GCF_000298275.1 Orycteropus afer afer
AGTATCACTATGGAAGTAGGATTGCCCAACCTTCCTTCCGAGGAGTGGCTGGTGGGTTTGAACCGCCAGCCGTCTGGTTAGCAGGCAAGTGCCTTAGGCACTATGCTACCAGAGCTCCTACTATATTACATAGTGTGGCTTTTCTAGACGTAAGTCTTTGTAAACTCCATGGTGGAATTTGCTGCGAGCAACTGAGTAGCTCCTGGTTGTTAAAGTTAGCCACCTGGGGTATTTCTTTGAGAGTAGCACAAAGTAGTTTTCTGGGAAGTTCACTCTCTCTCAGATGTTCAGAATTCTGATGTTGCGATTGGTTCGTTTGGCCACTCTGCCAGGCTCAAAAGTAGCCCTTCTAGAGGTAGAAGGAATCTCTCATTGCCAGTTGAGGGACATGAGAGACACTGAGAGAGAGAGAGATGCAAGAGACATGCCCTGCTGAGAAAGACACCGAGAGACGTGAACTGCTGAAAGAGAGCGAGACACCAAGAGACAAGCATTGCTGGGAAAGAGACTGAGAGAGACTGTCAGCTGAGAGATGGTGGGCTGAGAGAGACTGCGCATGTTCCTGAACTTGAATTGTAGTCTGTTGCTTCCCTAATAAACCCCATAATCTGTGAGTTCTGTGTGGCCACTGCAGTGAATTACTGAACCCAGCAGAGAGGTGGTGGGTGCTGTGGGAGGAATGGTTGGTGTCAGGGTTGGTGAAAGGGCGGGAGGGAGGCAGCATGCTTAGCCTTGCAAGAATAGGTCTTGGGCTACTGATGATGATTCTGTCTTCCTCTTGTGTGGTTAGAGAAGGTCAGAAGATGGTGCCTCCCTCCACCCTTGGCAGAAACATTTTGCTGGTCACCAGGGATGGGAGGGGAGGGAAAATTCCTAGATAGGGTGAAAAAAATATATAGATAGATATAGTAGTCAAAGATTATTGGTGGTTACCAGGGGTGGGAGGGAGGGAGAAAGGGGAAGCTTTTGTTTTTGGGGCAATGAGTTTATGCTAATGGTGGTAGAATGTTTTAGAAAAGGATAGCAACAATGGTGGCACAACATGAAAAATGTTATCAATGTCCCTGAGCTGTAAATGTGGAAGTTGTTATGTTGGCAAATGTCCTCTTTTGTGTTTTTTTTTTTTTTTTTACCACAATAAAAGTAAAAAATAAAAAACCCCAGCTACTCCTGGATACCATCAATTTGCCAGGTACTATAGTTAAGTGCTTAGGAGCTTTGGTGGTGTAGTGGTTATGGCATTTGGCTGCTAACCAAAAGGCTGGTGGGTCAAACCCGCAAGCTGTTCATGAAGAAAGATGAAGCAGTCTGCTTCTGTAAAACATACGGCTTTGGGAACCCAATGGGGTTGCTATGAGTTGGAATCAACTCAATGGCAGTGAGTTAGGTTTGGTTTTATATTAAGTGCTTCACCTGACAACTCTGTATGATTTTACAGATCACAGAAGAACCTTATTAAGTGTTATGGGTTGAACTGCATTCCTCTAAAATATGTATTTTAAATCCTAACCTCCAGACCTGCGGTTATAACCCCTTTTGGGCAATGGGATTTTTGTTATGTTAATGAGACAGGATTGGTATAGGGCATACCTTGAGTCAATCTCTTTTGAGATATAAAAGAGATTAAGCAAGTGAGCAGGGCAGAGATGGGGAAAAGAGATGATAAGCCACATGAAGACTGCTCAGGAGTAGAAGCTCAAAGAGATAAGGACCTTCCTCCAGAGTCAGTGGATAGAAAGCTTTCCTCTACAGCTGTTACCCTGAATTTGGACTTCTAGCCTCCTAAACTATAAGAAAAAAGTTTCTGCTTGTTAAAGCCACCCACTTGTGGTATTTGGTATAGCAGCACTGGATAATTAAGACAGTAAGGCAGAGGAACTGGTTGAAGGTCAATAAACTAACAAGTGGCAAACCAGATCTGACTTCAAAGTCCATGAACTTTCTCCTATATCACATTTCCAACACAAAGATTTTTAAGAGTAAAGAGCCCTGAAGACAACTGCTGGTTCATCCTTTAAAATGTTTCAGATGCTCACTGCTCAGATGGACAGATTACTGTGGTAGCTTTAAGCCAAACTAAATTATGAGACTGCAATTTCATTTATTGCCGACCAGAGTGCAAATATAAAGAGCCTATTTACTTGCAATCCAAGCTATGTTTCTTTTCTTTTTCTAAATCACTTATGTGCTAGAAAAGTCACAGAGCTTTAATTTGTGGCAGGTTGAAGCAAGCTTATTAAGAATGCTAGCTACCAAGCGCACATCCACTTGTCTGGGCTAGCCCACTGCCACATTCTTGTAGCAGGGTTAAACAGCAGTTTAGTCACCTCATAAAAAAGCACACTGTTATAAAGGAAGTGACTAATAATATTCTGGAACCAATGGAATACTAAAAGAGATGTGCAGGTCATGATCAAGTACCTATAAAAGTCCTATGTAAATAGCTCAAAAACTGTTCTCTGTTTGGCTTTGCTGTGTTATAGACCTCAATTGATTTGCCAGGTTGGTAAGGTTTAATGCAGTAAACACCAACAGTGACAAATTCTGAGGCTTTCTGCTATGTACATGAACATGAATGCTACCATACACGCAAGCAGAATTCAACGAAACAAGGATTTTTGCTATAGATAGCTTCATTTTAGAATAGTTGGAATTGTTAGAATAGTTGGAAGTGTCCTTAGAATTCATTAATTTCAGGTATCCAACCAGGAAACCACCGATCTTGAAGCTATACCCAAGTCAAGAGATGCCACCATACCTTTCCAGTACAGTATTAAGTACTTTTTAATTCTAAGCTAGTAAAGGAACTTGCAGGGAGAAGGTATCAGCAATCTCACCCTCCCCAACAGACTCCAAATGAAAGGCCATTTTTCTCACAAAAAGATCTAGTCTAATCCTCCTATTTAACAGGGGAAGAAAATGGGGTGTTGAAAAACAGTTTTCCTCAAGGCTCACATCTTAATGACAACACAGTTAAGTTCTCTTGACTCGTCATCTAGTTCTTTGTACTAAGTAACCTCAGCAAGCTTCTTTAAAGATGTTAGAATTAGCCGCAAAATACCAATACTACCTTTGTTTAATTATTATTACTATTTTTTTAAAAAGCAAAAACCTATAGGTAATATATAAGAAAATAATTGAAAATGTGCCTGACATTTTCTGTTGTTGTCATTGTTCTTTATTTAGCCTGGTGAGACTCTTAAAAACAAGGAGAATCATCCCATGCTACTTTTCCATATTATGACTGCCCACTTTCATGCTTTCTCTCACTGGTTCAAACTTGTGTTGAGTTTTCTATCAATAAAAAGTTGCCCAACACAAAAGCTACTACTTTTTAAAATCTTCTATTACATACTAGCCCTTAAAACCATACTAGCCCTTAAAACTAGGTTATGCCATGGGATGATAAAAAGTTGCCCAAGACAAAAGAATCAGCAAAATTTCTCAACAGACATACTTCAATCAACTAAATATACAGGCATCATAAAATTCTTGAGATTCATTATTTATTGATTCTAGTGAGTACACTAGAAGAACTTCTGAAGTACTTCGAGCACTAGAATACTTTTAAAGAGCATTAAATTAAACAACAAAAAATACACCACTGTAGACCAGTCTACCATTGCCTAGTGGGATCATCTTTGCATATCTATTTATCAGGATGATCAGGTTTATATATATATATGTCTTCAGGCAGGTGGGCAAATTTTTATTCGCAGGGCAATGTTAAACAGAAAGAGCTATTTCAGTTCAATCAAGAGTTTTGTGTTAAGGTCAACGACCCAGAGATCAATAATCTATGCTGTGAATTAAGCATAGCCCTTATTTCTCAGTTTCTGTCTCTACTGCTTTGCACTATTTAATTGTTTATGAGCACCCTCTTATGGAGGGCAAGAGGGAAAACCAAAACCCACTGAAGCTGAGTTGATTCTGACTCTTAGAGACTCTACAGGCCAGGGTAGCACTTCCCTATAGGGTTTCCAAGGCTGTCCAAGGCTGTAAATCTTTACAGAAGCATGTTGATACACCTTTTTCTCACAGAAGAGCTGGTGGGTTTGAACTGCTGACCTTTTGGTTAGCAGCTGACAGCTTTAATCATGGCACCACCAGAACTCTTTAAAAGAGAAAAAAGAACACATTAAATACAAGCAATCACCAGGTCATGTATGAGATCCATTCCTGATTGTGTTGAAGTCTTCAAGTGGAATGGAATTAGTAGGTGAGTTGGAACAGGTATGTATAGTTCTTATTTAGCTTAACTTTAGTACAAGGAAATGCTTAAAGCCTTTTAAATGATTTAAAGCTGTATGTGAGACAAGTGAAAGTGATTTGATGAAGAATGTGCTGCAAGCAGGAGTTAGTTCAGTCCTTTCAAAAACCAAACAAACCAAACTCACTGCCCTCAAGTCAGATCCAACTCATTGTGACCTCTACTTGGCTTTCTGAGGCAGTATTACTAGGGAAGTAGATTGCCCAATCTTCTTTCCAAGGAGTGGCTGGTGGGTTTGAATTGCCTGCCTTCTGGTCAGCAGTCAAGTGCCTTAGGCACTATGCTACCACAGCTCCCTAATCCTTTCAAAGTTAGGGCAAATTTACATTAAAGGGCTAGTAAGAGTTGTTAGTAAACCTGATGTTCTAACTCAGGGACTTACTGTATACTGTTTCCAATCAATAAAGCAGGTGAGGGGAAAAAGAGCTGTGGAACATGTGCAGATTTCTCTTGCTCCTATCCTTTCCAACAATTACTTGATAATTTAGAGCTACTTCCTGAATAAGTTCTATGAACCATATAGTTACTCAAAGCTTATAAATTAATTATTCAACAAGTATTTATTAAGTTCTCATTATATGCCAGGAAGCTCAGAGTCAAGTGAGGAGAAAGAAAAACAAATAGATAATCATGATACAGCAAGATGACTGAAACTTGCACAAAAGCAATGGGAGGACAGAGGAACCTCTAAGTCAAAATAGGTGACTGCTTGAACTGGGCGTGGAGAAGGTTGGACAGGAGTTACAGTTTCTTTAAATGTTCCACCATATTAAATGCTTGTGAAACTCAAGGCTACATGAACATGGTTCTGCAAAAACCAAAGTTCTAACTGTAGGCAAAAATGATTTTCAGAAGATGGCGGACTAGGCAGAAGGACTGCACAGATGCTCTTCAAGAAAGAAAAGGGAAACCAATTAACACAGACACAGAAGATAATCTTGGACCCCTGAGCCTTGAAGGGAAGGATACAAAAGTGGACTAAACCCCAACTAGCAGAAGAATTTGCGTGAAAATACCAAAAAAGGAGACACACAGAGCTGCAGTCTGGCAGCGGCCTGAGCAACCCTGACGTCACAGACGACAGGGCTTGGAGATTCCTCAGTGGTTGTAGGACCTAAGAATTAACCCAAAAATCACCCTGCTAGCCAGGGACTGCACGGAAGACTGTGCACGGTGGCTGGGGAACAAACAGAGAAAGTGAAGAGAAAGGTGGGCTGAGCTGTGGACTTTTGCCGGTCTGGAGGTTGTCACCATTTTGTAGGTTTAAAAAGCGGCTTGACTATTTTGGATATTCAAAGAGACAGC
>NW_006921732.1:1299183-1301958 GCF_000298275.1 Orycteropus afer afer
GAAAGGGCAACTGTGATAACTGGAGCTGTGTGTCAACTTGGCTAGACCACAATTCTGCATGTTTAAGCTGTTGTGATGTGGTTATTCCCATGATGGGATCAGATGATTATGTTTTGAGCAGCCAATCTGTAGAAAGGGAATTTCCCTAGGAGTGTGGTCTGCTTCCAGTATATTTATGGACATCCTGAGAAAAGAGACATTCTTCTGTGGATTGGGATTCTGTTGTGCTGCCTACAACTGTCTGTGAGCGAACAATCCACCATTCGGCCTGGAGATCTTGGATTTGTCATTCGTTGGAGTCAACAGCCAGTATACTGCCTGCCAACCTTGAGATCCTCAGTCCCTGCAGCTACAAGAGTCGGGAAAGCCTCAAACTTGAGGTTTGATCCAAGAACTTTGGACTTGACAGCTTCTATAAGTGTGTGAGCCATTTTCCTAAGATAAATTTTTCTCTCTCTCTCTATATAAGCTTTACTGGTTTTGTTTTTTGGAGAACCCAGTCTAACATAGCAACCAATAAGATTAAGCTCTGATTTCTCAGAAGAAACCCTGAAAGAAAAAAATTTCCAACCAAGAATTATACACCCAGTAAAATTGTCCCTCAAATATGATGGTGAAATTAGGACACTTCCAGATAAGCACAAATTAAGGGAATTTGTTAAAACCAGACCAACGTTATAAGCGATGTACATGGTCAGTAACTGCAAATACTCAAAATGGCTCTCAGGTCCCATCCTGTTTAGCAATGCTTGAAAGAACTACAAGCCATTTCCCTTCTCCCTCCTCATCATGTATTCCCGTGCTCCCCCATCATGTACTAACCACCTTCGCTGTAATGTATTAACTTGTCCTTAAAATAGTTTTAAGCAATAAAGCTTGCTAATTGGCAACGTCTTATCAGAGCACACACAAGTGGTAGTCCGGGGATCCCTCTTGATTGGGACCTGGTGCCACCAAGTCTGAAGCCAGTCAGGTAGACCCCCATTCCCAGTGACTTAGCCCCCATCCTCAATTCCAAAGTGGAGGGGGGTTAGAGGTCATCTTCAATCCACTCTGGCCTGCTGCTGCTGGATGCTGAATGGCTAGCAACTTTTGTAAGCTGGCTTTTTTTTTACCTTTTAAATCCTTTCTCTCCTGATTCTCCTTGTTTCTTTTCTGAATAAACATTCATGTCTCTGCCTATGCCTTCGGAGAAGTTTCTCAGACTGTTGCTACCTACCTGGGAGGAAGTTTTAACCTCCTTAGAAAATTTCCAAGACAAGATGCTAACAGGAGCCCTTTGGACAGAAAACCAACAATAGCAAACACCAACCAATGATTAACACGCATGATGACATAATCCAGAAACCAACCCAGTAATAGAAGTATCCAAAGTAAAAGAAGCTCACGAGACTGAAACCAGGGAACCAGAGACATCACTTGGTAAACGAACACAACTTCAAATCGAAAAAGGGAACAAACAGTATAGTTACAGAACTTCTACATGGTGAGGAAGTCAAGACAATTATGAAATAGAACAGATTGTTTTAAATTTGGGAAGAAAATAATAAATCATAGGGTAACCTCAAACAAAAATAATAAACCTTTGCATCAAAATAAAAAAGACGGATGGGGTAAGATGGCGGACTAGGTAGAAAGACTGAACAGACCCTCTTCAACAAAGAAAAGGGAAACCAATTAACACAGACACAAAAGATAATCCTGGACCCCTGAGCCTTGAAGGGGAGGATATCGAAGTGGACTAAACCACAACTAGCAGAAAATTTGCATGAAAATACCAAAAAAGGGGACACATGGAGCTGCGGTCTGGCAGCGATCCTGAGGGCATGGCACAGACAGCTTGGAGATTCCCGAGTGGTGGTAGGACCTAAGAATTAACTTAAAAATCAGCCCTGCTAGCCAGGGACTACACGGAGGACTGCTCTGGTGGCTGGGGAATAAATGGAGAAGGTGAAGAGAAAGGCCATTTTGAATGTTTAAAAGTGGCTTGACTATTTTGGATATTTAAAGACACAGCGCTCTTGCAGATTCCTGGGGCTTAAGAACACCTTCTGCTTCCCAGCAACCCCAAGGACACTCTGGAATTGCAAGACTGAAAAAGTGCAACATTCCTCTTGTTACTCTTATACCCCACATCTGCTTGGTGAATGGAGGTGCAGCCATGCCCCACTCCCACCTACCTTCTGGGCCCACAGGAACTCCACCCCAGTTTATGTGCTCAGATGGAGCCTGGGTGCCCTACCCTGTCCAACACCGATTTTTTTCTCTTTTTTTTAATATTTATTTTTTTCTTTTTCACTTTCTTTTTTTCTGGTGATTAGTTTGCTTGTATTTGTCTGTTTTAACACAACTATTATTATTAATACTTTTGTCCTTTTTACTACTATTCTTATTCTTCCCCTCCCAGGGCCTAGTTTTCAGCATTTTTTCTTTTCCCTGTTCCTGGTTAAAGTTTTTTTTTTTTTTCTCCTTCTTTTTCTCATGTTAACCCTGTTCCTTGTTTTTCTTTTTGCATTTTTTCCATTTTTTCTTCCTTAATTATTCTCCTTTGCTACCTTTTTTCTCTTAGTGCCCTATTCCCAGATATTGCAGGTTTGTTTTTTCTTCTTCTTTTTCCTTTTTTTTGGCTACTGTTCCTATATGATTACATGGTATGATTTTGTCCATGTGCTGAATAACATCCTCCTTGAGAAAGACCGGGTAAGAGAAGAAATAAAAATTGAAATTCAAAAATTCCTTCATTCAAACGAGAATGAAAACACATCATACCAAAAT
>NW_006921732.1:1302058-1308828 GCF_000298275.1 Orycteropus afer afer
GTCACTGCTTGGTCACAGCCAGCTACCCAGAGAGACCGAGTAGTTGAACCTGCGGGCTTGGGACCATAGTCACAGGGGACATGTGAAACCTAAAACTATACAGTTCCTCAAGGAAAATGTAGGGTCAAATTTAAGGGCTCTAATATATGGCATGAATAGACTATCAAGCATAATTCAAAATGCACAAACAGCAGAAGAGAAACCAGATGATTGGGACCTTCTAAAAATTAAAAATTAAAGCTCAATTGGCATAATACACTATACAAAAGATTGTTCCACCTCCTACTTTGGCAAGTAGCGACTGGAATCTTAAAAGCTAGCAAGCTGCCATCTAGATGCAATGATGGGTCTCTCCTCGTCCAGAACAATGAAGAAAGAAGAAAACCAAAATTAATGGAAACAATCAGTCCTAGGACTGGTATACCATCTGATCTGCAACCTATACAACTATGAGACCAGACGAACTAGATGGTGCCCGGCTACCACTGCCATCCACTTGGAAGGGATGCAGGAGATCCTGGATAGAGAGGGAGAACAATGTGGAACAAAACTCAAAATCATTTGGAGGCGGAAAAAAAAAAAGAAGGTGAGGACCAGGTTTGCTGGTCCAATAGAGTGCAGTGGAACCACTGAGACTGTGGCCCCTAGCTGCCCTTCAGGTCCGGAATTGAACCCACACCTGTGGTTGCCAACCAAACAATGTACAGGCATGTGAATTAAACATTTAGCTCAAGTAGATACACGCCGTGGAGAGAACAATCATGGGAGAAGGAAGGGCTGCTTATGCACAGGGGGACAGCTCAGGGAGCAGGAGAGTATGGAGGGATGGTCACTGGGAAGAGGTAACTATAGGGAGGAGGTCAGAGGGGAGCTGTTGCATTGTGGTGAACTGCGGTCAATGACATGAGACAAAGTATATGTGAACTGCTGTATGGAAGTGAATTTGCTCGTAAATCTTCAACCAAATCACAATAAATTTAAAAAAAAATAAAAATAAAAAAAAAACCCTGATTTTCAAAGATCACAAATGATCTACATAAATATGCTTGTTAATCCTTAGAACACAAGTGAGAAGTAGATATAATAGACCAAAAAGAGCACCGAGCTTGGATCCAGATAACCTAGTCTTGATATTTAATGTCATTTTATCAGTTAAGTCACTTGACTGCATAAGACCTCAGTTTTCTTCCAAGAAATAGGAATAGCTTTGTTGATAGCATTAAAAATAATGAAGGAACCAGTCTATAGCATACTGCTCTTAATTGATTTTACAGCTTAATAAACAAACAAAATATACCCAACACTTCATCCTTACTTAGTTCCTTGTGAGAAGGAAGCACGATCATATATGTATTTTCAATTGTGATACTCAATTATATTGTCTTTAAATCTAAACCTAGATGACAGCATTACTGGTATCATTTTTATTTTTATAACATATGATATTATATATTGTGTTTTATATTACTACATTTAACTTGATTAGTATAGTATAATATAGGAGCCCTGGTAGCATAGTGGCTAAGGCACTTGACTGCTAACCAGAAGGCTAGCGGTTCAAACCCACCAGCCACTCCCCAGAAGGAAGATGGGGCAATCTACTTCCGTAGTGATACTGCCTCGGAAACCCAAAGAGGGGTCGCTATGAGTCAGGACCGACTCGATGGCACATAACAACAACAACAACAGTATAGTATGTGGGCAATCCTACTTCCATAGTGATACTGCCTTGGAAACCCAAGGAGGGGTCGCTATGAGTCAGGGCTGACCTGACGGCACATAACAACAACAACAACAGTATAGCATGTTTTCTAAAATATACACAGACAAACCAAATATATTATTTAATCTTTTCCACACCAAAGCTATCCAGAAGTTGACAAACACTTAGGAAAAATTTTCTTCCTAAGGGAAAAAAGTTTAAATTATTTAAGGGTTTCATCTCTCTTCCTAAGAGCTCGCTGTATAACATTTTTCTGAGTGCCACCAATGAGAGAGTATGTTTGTTTAGATACTCTGAGTACTTCTAAGAGTTATCTGTGACATAACTCACTACCTACTTATGAATGGGATTTTAAAACCAAAAAACCAAACTCACTGCCATCGAGTCAATTCTGACTCACAGCGATCCCCATTGGGTTTCTGAGGTGGTAAATCTTTATGGAAGTAGATTGCCCAGTCTTCCTTCCACTGAGTGGTTGGTGGGTTTCTAGTTAGCAGTCAAATGCCTTATGCCACAAGAGCATCTCATAAAGGATACGTTATTCGGGGTACATCTAGGCCTACTGGCATAACATAATTAATAAAGATAATGTTCTACATTCTAAGTTTGATGAGAAACATCTAGGGCCTTAAAAACGTGCAAGTAGTCATGTAAGATACAACTACTTGTCTCATCCCACCCAGAGAAAAAAAGAATGAAGGAAAAGCAAAGAGTCAAGAAAGCAATTTGTCCAAAGGACTAATGGTCCACAGCTTCCTCTAGCATAAGACCAAAAGAAATAATTGATAGCTATCACTACCAACTGCTCTGACAGGGACACAATAGAAGGTCCTGGTTAGAATGGGAGAAAAATGTAGAACAAAATTCAGTTTCATTGAAAAAAAAGATCAGAGTTACTGGACTGACAGAGATTAGAGGAACCCTTGAAACTACTGCCTTAACATGCCCTTTTAACCTAGGAACTGAAGCCACTCATGGAGGTTACCTTTCTACCAAACAGACTGATTTATGAAATAATCACTAACACCCATGAATAATGTGCTCCTGAGAACAATCAACTATGTGAGACCAAAAGAGCAACATCTGCCCAAAAGCAAAAATGAGTAGGCAAGGAGGGGCAGGAAAACTGGAGGGGTAGAAATGTGAAAGGTCAGGTGGAAAAGGGGACAGTGCTAAAACACTGTGCAGATAGCAACCAGTGTCATGGAAACCTTTGTGTATAATTTGTTGAATGAGAAAGTAATTTGGTGTGTAAGCTTTTACCAGAAACACAATCAAATGTTCAGAAAAATGAAAAAAGAATATGTTAAAAAGTTATGTCCATAAATAGAATGTACCATACGTTTCCTATTGAATTCTTTTGAGATGAATTTACTAAAATTGAGAGACAGGATGACAGGTTACTGAGAACAGAGGAAAGAGGTATTCCTATCCCAGTGACTTTGGAACACCAGTTAAGTCTAAGAGAAACTTTTAGCTTAAACAACATACCAAATCTTTGGGATACAGCAAAAGCATCGATCAGAGGCCAATTTACAGCAGGAAATGCACACATCAAATAGAAGACCCAAAATCAACACCTTACACTTAAATCTCCAACAATTAGAAAAAGAGCAGCAAAAAAAGCCTACAGTCACCAGAAGAAAAGAAATAACAAAAGATTCAGGTAAAAATAAATGAAACAGAAAATAGAAAGACAACAGAAAAAAATCAACAAGACTGGAATTGGTATTTCAAAAACAAAAAAAAAAACAACAAAAAAAAACCCCAGCAAATTTAACAAAAAAAAAAGAGGGAGAGAATGCAAATAACACAAATAAGAAACAAACTGGGCAATGTCACAACAAAACCAATAGAAATTAAAAGGATAATATCAAGATACTATGAAAAATTATACTAGAACAAATTTGAAAATCTAAAAGAAATAGACAAATTTCTAAAAACATATAACTTAACCCTAAATTAACACTGACTGAGGTGGAAAATTTAAACAGACCCTTAACAAAAGAAGAAATCGAACAGCTCATTAAAAAAATTACCAACAATGACAAAAAAAAAAAAAAAAAAAAAGCCCTGGAAATAACACATTATAACCAAGTAGAGTTCTTGTCAGGTATGCAAGTATGGTTCAACATTAGAAAAACAATCAACATCATCCATCACATAAATAAAACAAAGGAAAATAATGACAAGATCATATCAATTGATGCAGAAAAGGCATTCAATAAAATCCAACACCCATCCCTGATAAAAACTCTCGGAAAAATAGAAGGGACATTCCTCAACATAATAAAGAGCACACATGCAAAACCAACAGCCAACATTATTCTCAATGGAGAGAGACCGGAAACCATTTTCCTTGCGAACAGGAACCAGATAAGGATGCCCTCTATCACCTCTTCCATTCAACACTGTATTGGAAGTCCTAGCCAGGGCAGGAAGGCAAGAAAGGGAAATCAAAGGCATCCAAATTGGTAAGGGAGAAGTCAAACTATCCCTATTTGCTGATGATATGATCCTATATATAGAAAACCTAAGATATGCAGCAAAAAATACTACTGGAACTAACTGAGAGATTTAGCATAGTGGTGGGACACAAGATCAACATCCAAAAATCAGTTGGATTCCTCTACACCAGCAAAGAGATTGCTGAAAAGGAAATAAGGAAATCAATACTGTTTACAATAGCTCCCCCCCCAAAAAAAAAAAAAAAAGACCACCACTTGGGAATAAATCTCAGTAGAGACACAAAATGCCTGTACAAAGTAAACAACAAAACACTACTTCAAGAAACCATAAAAGATCCACATAAATGGAAAAACATACCATGCTTGTGGATAGCAAGAATGAACACTGTGAAAATGTCAATACTATCCAAACCAATCTATACATTCAGTGCAATCCCAAACCAGATACCATCAACATTCTTCAAGGATATGGAAAAACTAATCACTAATTTTATATGGAAAGGAAAGAGACACAGGATAAGAAAGGACTACTGAAGAAGAACAAAGTAGGAGGTCTCACACTCCTGGATCCTAGTAGCCACAGTAGTCAAAACAGCCTGGTTTTGGTACAGCGACAGACACACAGACCACTGCAACAGCACTGAGAACCCAGAAATAGGTCCAATGACCTAGGGGCAGCTGATTTTTGAAAAATGGCTGAATTCCACTAAATGGGAAAGAGATGGTCTCTTGAACAAATGGTGCTGGTAAAACTGAATATCCATTTGCAGAAAAATGAAACAAGATCCGTACCTCACACCATACACAAAAACTAACTCCAGATGAATCAAAGACTTAAATGTGAAACCTAAAACCATACAGTTCCTCCAGGAAAAAATAGGGGCAAATTGTTGTTGTTGTTACGTGCCATCGAGTCGGACCTGACTCATACGACCCTTCCTTGGGTTTCCGAGGCAGTATCACTATGGAAGTAGATTGCCCCATCTTCCTTCCAAGGAGTGGCTGGTGGGTTTGAACCGCCAGCCTTCTGGTCAGCAGTCAAGTGCCTTAGGCACTAGGCCACCAGAGCTCCCAGGGGCAAATTAAGGGGCCCTAATTTATGGTGTAAACAGACTGTCAAGCATAACTCAAAATGCACAAACATCAAAGGATAAACTAGATAAATGGGACCTTCTAAAAATGGAATTTTTATGTGCTTCAAAAGACTTCTCAAAAAGAGTAAAAAGAGAACCTATAGACTCAGAAAAAATATTTGGCAATGACATATCTAACAAGGGACTTACCTTTAAAATTTATAGAAAATTCCAACACCTCAGCAATGAAGAGGCAAACAATCCAATTTAAAAATGGGCAAAAGACATGAACAGACACTTCACCAAAGAGGATATTCAGGGGCCAATAAACACATTAAGAAATGTTCACCATCATTAGCCATTACCTAGACATACAAATCAAAACAACAATGAGATACCATCTTGCCCCAGCACTAGTAGCAAGGTTCGACAAGACAGGAAGAGGAAACAACAAATGCTGGCAGATTAGGGCTCTCATACACTGCTGGTGGGACTGTCAAATGATACAACCACTGTAGAAAGCACTATGGCGATTCCTCAAAAAGTTGGAATTAGAAATACCATTTGACTCAGCAATCTCATTACTAGGTATATATCCTAAAGAAGTGAGAGCCAGAACAATAACGCATATATGCACACCCATGTTCACTGCAGCACTATTTACAATAGCAGAAAGACGGAAACAAACTAGGTGCCCATCAACAGAAGAATGGATAACCAAACTATGGCACATACACACAATGGGATACTATGCAACACTTATGAATAATGTAGAATATGCAAAACACCGTATAATGTGGATGAAATTGGAGAACATTATACTGAGTGAAGTAAGTCGATCACAGAAGGACAAATATTGTGTTAGTTCATTACTGTAAAATGTCAAGGAAACATTTATATATGAAAGGAAACTTTGTTGGTTACCAGGGGTGGGAGGGAAGTGGAAGGAACAATGCAAAAATGAAAAATAATAGTAATTTAAAAAGGTCATTAAAAAGACAGGAAAGAGAGCAAAGACCAAAATGGATGTCTGAAGAGACTCTGAAACTTGCCCTTGAACAGAGAGTAGCTAAAGTAAATGGAAGAAATGACAAGATAAAAGAGCAAACAGAAGATTTCAAAGAGCAGCTTGAGAAGAGAAAGTCAATTATAACGAAATGTGCAAAGACCTGAAGTTAGAAAACCAGAAGGGAAGAACACACCCGGCATTTCTCAAGGTCAAAGAACTGAAGAAAAAAACTCAAGCCTCAAGCTGCAATACTGAAAGTACTATGGGCAAAATACTGAATGATCTCGTCAAGAGCAACGAAGAAAGAAGAAAACCAAAATTAATGGAAACAATCAGTCCTAGTGACTGGTACACGATCCGATCTGCAACCTATACAACTATGAGACCAGAAGAACTAGATGGTGCCTGGCTACCACCGTCATCCACTTGGAAGGGAGGTAGGAGATCCTGGATAAAGAGGGAAAACAATGTGGAACAAAACTCAAAATCATTTGGAG
>NW_006921732.1:1310052-1310639 GCF_000298275.1 Orycteropus afer afer
GAAGAAATATAACAATCACAGTCCTTGTTTCTGCAGCTCGTCACATAGTTGGAGCTGATATTCAGAACTACCTTCTTCCACCACCCATTCTGTATTTCCCTTGCCCTCAGCAAGCACCTCAGCTGGTTGTGGTTTTTTGCCTGGTGGGGTGACCCAAACCTTCATTCCTGAAGGGTCTGGACCGTTAGCAGTCATATCAGAATTGGGTTGCTGTAATTTTCCACTGACTTTAATCACAGGGCACGGGAATACCCTAAAGAATCACAGGGCACGGGAGACATCCTAAAGAATCTCCTGTATTCCAGACATATTCTTCTTTACCTCCATTATATAAAGCCAACCCAATTTCCCCTTGATAATCAGGATCTATCACACTAGATAGTACAGTAATGCCCTCCTTTGTCTGTTGATCCAGATAAATGAGGAAGCCAAAATGGCCGGGTGGTATTCTTAATTTCCAGTTCAACACAATCAGTATTGTGTCTCTAGGTCGGAGTGTTCCTCCCTTTGGGACTAAGATCTTCAGACCCGCAGAGCATAGGGTAGCAGGGACAGGAAGCAAAAATTTTTTGAGTGGGTCACTAGGG
>NW_006921732.1:1333278-1344390 GCF_000298275.1 Orycteropus afer afer
GGCCAGATCAATAGTTGCATACCAAGTACCAGGAGATGTACTAATTTGCTCAAGCAATGAAACCACATCAGAACAGCAGCTGCAATTGGAGTCACCACCTGATTAAGTTTACGATAATCCACAGTCATTCTCCAAGGTCCATCTGTTTTTTGTACAGGCCAAATAGGTGAATTAAATGGGGATGTGGTGGGAATCACCACCCCTGCATCCTTCAAGTCCTTGGTGATGGCAGTAATCTCTGCAACCCCTCCCGGGATGCGATATTGCTTTTGGTGTACTATTTTTGTAGGTAGAGGCAGTTCTAACAGTTTCCACTTGGCTTTTCCTACCATAATAGCCTTTATTCCACATGTCAGGAAGCCAATGTGAGAATTTTGCCAATTGCTGAGTATATCTATTCTGATTATGCATTCTGGCACTGGGGAAATCTCTACAGGATGGGTTCGGGGACCCACTGGACCGACTGTGAGATGCACCTTAGCTAAGACTCCATCAATAACTTGACCTCCATATGCCCCCACTCTGACTGGTGGGCCACAATGACACTTTGGGTCTCCTGGGATTAGTGTCAGTTCAGAGCCAGTGTCCAGTAATCACCAGAAAGTCTGATTATTTCCTTTTCCCCAATGAACTGTCACTCTTGTAAAAGGTCTCAGATTCCTTTGGGGAAGGCTAGGAGAAACACTAACATTATAGATTTTTGGCAATGTAGTGGGGTCCTTCCTAAAAGGGACCTGGCCTCCCCTTCATTCAAGGGGTTGTGGGTCTGTAAACTGACTCAAGTCTGGAAATTGATTGAGAGGTCGTGCTCTGTATTCTGGTGAGTCAATCTAGGTTTCTGTTCATGTGACCTAGAATTCTTCTGTCTGTACAGATCAAGTAAATATTTAGTAGGCTTGCTATGTATTTCACTACTAGGAACACCATGAGCAAGTAGCCAATGCCATAATTCCACATGTGTCAGAACTCTGATTACTTTTCCGACTCTGCTGTCCAAAACGGTAACCATGCCCACCTTGCCTTTGTTGATTAACTGCTGCCACTTGGCCCCTACTACCAAGGGGTCCAATCAGCCCCATCGCAGTTAAGTGTCTTAGTTCAATTAGGCAAGTTCCCACTCAAATCAGGTTTACATAAAACAGAAATCACAGTAGTCTTCAAGGATGCTGGAGCTCCCTTCACAAATTTATTCCTCACAATACTGGTGAAAGGCATATCTTCTGGACTCTCCATTTCTGGCTCTAGGGGTCTAATCTGATAAATCCATTCTAACAGGCCAATTTCCCTAAGCCTCTGCATACCTTCTTCTACATTATACCAGGTAGGTCTGGTAATTCAACTTGACTTAAGGTAGGCCACCGCATAATCCATGCCTCAGTAAGCCAACCAAATAAACTATTAGATCCTTTCCTAACCTCTCAAGCTGAGACACTGAATGAAGAATCCATACTTAGTGGGCCTAAATCAATAAACTCAGACTGCTCCAATCTTACATTCCTTGCACCATTATCCCACACCCTCAGTAGCCATTCCCCTGTCTACATGTTAGCAAAATCAAGTAGGTCATTTCGGGTATAGCGTACTACCACCTCAGTCACACTTTCTATTTCACCTTTTGGGGCTTGTTTGGATTTGACTTTAGTTATCGGCCTAGCAGCAACAATAGCAACAATAGTCAGCTCCTGAGAATATTCAGGAATGTCTTCCATGGCCTCTGCCTCAGACAATGACCCAGCAGGACTGGTTTGGCTACTCCCATGAAACTGAGGGGGAGGGAATAATGGTTTTACAGTAAAACGTTCAGATGGGAGGGATTCAACAGAATTTACAGGCTCCATACCCTGATCTTCCTGATTATCTGTCCTTATGTCCCCATTCCAGGTTATAGGATCCCATGCTTTTCCAATCAATGCAGTCACTTTAACATCAGACACTGTTCTGGATTGGCAATTTAATTGGCATTGTACTTCAGCCACCCTTACAATAAGACTCTGGGTTTGGTTTTCAGCAATATCAGCTCTGTTACTAGAAGAAATATGGCTTTCTTTCAGAGCACAACTGGAAACATTGAGGTCTTTTATGCAGGTCTTAAGCTGTGACTCAGCAACCCTGAGCTCATCTTGCTCTTTCACCACTTTGTCTAGTATAAGGAGGACCAACCAACCAGCTTTCTTATACTCCTCATGCAGACAAAATTGCAGAAAATATCAAATATGTGATCACTCAGAGTCTCACTTCTGAATAGTACTTGACCTATTGGTGGTGCTATTTTGCATATTCATGTTGCCACCTCATACCATAGATGAACTAGGCCCTCTTTACTAATGGAGCCAGGGTCATCAGTGCCTTTATGATTAATCAAATTGGAGAACCAATTTAGGAAGCCCATCCTTATGATTTTGTCCCTCTAGAGCTATTCCTGGTACCAAAAGTGTTAGAATGGGTTCTCTAGAGAAACAAAACCCAGCAAAGCTTATATAGAGAGAAAAAGAGGAATTTAGCTTAGGACAATGGCTCACACCCTTAGAGAAGCTAGCAAGTCCCAAGTTCTTGGATCAAATGTCAAGCTGGAGGCTTTTCCCAGCTCCCGCAACCACAGGGGCCAAGGAGCTCAAGGCTGGCAGGCAGTACACTGGCTGTTGACTCTAACGAATGATGAATCCAAGATCTCCAGGCCGAATGGTGAACTGCTCACTCATGGACAGTTGTAGGCAGCACAACAGAATCCCGATCCACAGAAGAATGTCTCTCTTCCCAGGATGTCCCTGGATATACTGGAAGCAGGCCACACCACTAGGGAAACTCCCCTTTAACAGGTTGGCCACTCAGAACACAGTCATCCGATCCCATCAAGGGAACAACCACACGGAACTGTGGTCCAGCCAAATTGACACACAGCTCCAACTATCACACCCACTGAGATGTTTCAGCAAACAGATGCCTGGCTGGAGACACTTACTTATCTATGCCAAGAAATTTGAAAGATAACTTTCTGGTCAACTGACTGGTGAAGTGATCCAGCAGAATGTGGAAATTATTGAAAACTATCATTAATATCACTCACAAGTAAAATTTTGCTGAAGAAAATTAAAAAACAGTTGCAGCAATTTATTGACCAGAAACTTTCAGAAATGCACACTGAATTCAGAAGAGGATGTGGAATGAGGGATACCATTGCTAATGTCAGATGGATCTTGGCTGAAAGCAAGTAATACCAGAGAGATGTTTACTTGTGTTTGTTGA
Source organism: Orycteropus afer afer (assembly GCF_000298275.1). Classification (NCBI taxonomy): domain Eukaryota; kingdom Metazoa; phylum Chordata; class Mammalia; order Tubulidentata; family Orycteropodidae; genus Orycteropus; species Orycteropus afer. The sequence goes on from NW_006921732.1 coordinate 1,336,522, forward strand.
CTGTGTGAAGGCATTAAACTGTGTGGATCATAACAAACTGTGGATAACATTGAGAAGAATGGGAATTCCAGAACACTTAATTGCACTCATAAAGAACCTGTACATAGATGAGGAGGCTGTCATTTGAACAGACAGGAGTACTGCGTGGTTGAAAATCAGGAAGGGAGTGTGTTGGGTTGTATCCTTTTACCATACTTGTTAAATCTCTATATTGAGCAAATAATCCAAGAAGCTGGACTACACAAAAAAGAGCTCAGCATCAGGATTGGAGGAAGCTCATTAACAACCTGCGATATGCAGATGAACAACCTTGCTTGTTGAAAGTGAAGAGGACTTGATGCACTTACTGATAAAGATTAAAGACTACAGTCTGCAGTATGGATTATACCTCAACATGAAGAAAACAAAAATCCCCACAAATGGACAAATACACAGCATGATGATAAATGGAGAAAATCTTTAAGTTGCCAAAGATTTCATATTACTTGCTCCCACAATCAACACCAATGGAAGCAGTAGTCCAGAAATCAGACGACATACTACACTGGGTAAATCTGCTGCAAAAGGCCTCTTTAAAGGGCTGAAGAGCAAAGATGTCTCTTTGAAGACTAAGGTGTACCTAACTCAAGCCATGGTATTTTCAGTAGCCTCGTATGCATGGCAAAGTTGGACAATGAATAAAGATTGAAGAAGAGCTGATGCTTTTGAGTTGTGGTGCTGGCAAAGAACACTGAAAGTACCATGGACTTCTAGAAGAACTAACAAATCTGTCCTGGAAGAAGTGTAGCTGGAATGCTCCTTGGAAATGAAAATGACCAGACTTCATCTCACTTACTTTGGTCATACTGTCAGAAGGGATCGCTCCCTGGAGATGGATATCATGTTTGGTAAAGTGTAGGGTTAGCCCAAAAGAGGAAGGCCCTCAACTAGATGAACTCACATAGTGGCTGCAATGATGGGCTCAGTTATAACAAGGATTTTGGGACTTGAGCAGGACCAGGCATTGTTTCGTTTTGTTGTACATGAGGTCACTGTGAGTTGGAGCCTACTTGATGGCACCTAACAAACAATATAGCAACAACAAATTTGCTTTGAATAGAGTTGAATATCTGTTTACTTAATTAATTGTTATTGAGTGCCCACTATGAAGAACTCAGCTAAGTGGTAGGGATTCAGCTAATGGTGAACAGTTTCTGCTTTGATGAAGCTAACGGTTTTCTAAGATATAGGTTCATAAATATAAAACCAACTAGTTCTATTTCAAGGAGCTATGGTAGCACAATGCCTAAGGCACTTGACTGCTAAACAGAAGGCTTGGCAGTTCAAACCCACCAGCCACTCCTCAGAAGGAAGGTTGGGCAATCTACTTCTGTAGTGATACAACTTCAGAAACCCTAGGAGGGGTTGCTATGAATTGGGTCCGACTCGAGGGCACATAACAACAACAACAATAGTTCAATTTCAATCTCCCACTTGGAAAGAAGGTTGGGCAATCTACTTCCATAGTAATACCGCCTCAGAAACTCAAGGAGGGGTCACTAGGAGTCAGATCCGACTTGATGGCAGTGAGAGACCTAACTAACCCTTATCATCCTTAATGAGAATGAACCTGAGACAGCTGGCCACTTCACATCTCACAGATAAGGAAAAGTGGCTCACATTCTCCTCAAAGTTCACAGAGCTAATAAACGGCAGAGCAGAATAAGAACTAACATATGTTGGGTCCTAACTTTTTTAATGGGAGCTCTGGTAGCATAATGGCTAAGGCACTTGACTCCTAACCAGAAGGCTGGCGGTTCAAACCCACCAGCCACTCCTCGGAAGGAAGACGGGGCAATCTACTTCTGTAGTGATACTGCCTCGGCAACCCAAGGAGGGGTTGCTATGAGTCGGTCTGACTTGACTTCACGTAACAACAACTTCTTTAATAATATCATCCCCACCTCACATGTAAACTAACCTAGCTAACGTGTTAGGCCTCTTATTGGGGTGAGGGGACATGGTACAACTGAATCATGAAAACAATTGAAAGTTTACAGATGCCTTTAGACTACACGAAATATATAATTATATTTTAAAGCATATAAAGATGACCAAAGGTGCTCTGATGGTGCAATGGTTAAGCACTTGGCTGCTAACCAAAAGGTTGGTGGTTCGAACCAACCAGCTGCTCCAAGGGAAAAAAAAGATCTGATCTGGTAAAGACTGGCAGACTAGGAAACCCTATGAGGCAATTTTATTCTCTCCTATAGGTTGCTATGAGTCAGAATTGACTTAACAGCACACAGTAACAACCAAGGTGATGAAATAAAGTGAGCAACTTATGTTGCAAAATCTCATGTGTTCTGGCACAGTTGGCTTCTATAGCCTGGGAATTTATAGAGAAAATCTCTTTCACTTCTGCACACTTCTCAGTTCAGATAAACATAGTCATTATGTTATTTGAATTATTTTACGAGTAAACCTAAGTACACTTTAAAATATTGCTATTAAAGAAAACAAAAATGGATGACATGTAGAGAACAGACTGAAAAAGATTTATTAAGTCTCTGAGTCCTACTCAAATACTAATAGCAGTGTTTATATGATGACTTGCAGTTCATTCACGTATGTTATCTTTCATATAACATATACGTTATATGAAACATATATGTTATATGAAAGATAACATATGTGAATGTTAGGGTCAGTCCAACGAACGCTTCTCAAGGTAAAGGAAAAACAAACTTTCAAGTGTTTTTCTAATTATGTCAGTATCTCTTCCCAGAAGAGAATATTATTTCCTATTCACTCCTTGAGATTTCACACCTTAATGGGTTACAAAAGCAAAAAAGCATGGAATTTTTTTGTTACTGAAACTATTTTAAACAAATAAATACCAAAAAGGAAACCATGTGTTAAAAGAAAAAATAAATGCGTATGTTCCAGCAATTTATATTTCACTTAATTGTTGTTGCTGTTATTATTTAATTAGACTCTAGGAAAATATCTCTTGATAGGTATTCAGCAGTTTATGCTAAATGGGTGAAAAATCTATATTGGGTGCAGTGTGTTCAGGTTATAAAAGCACCAATGCTTATTTTATCTCCCTACAAAGTGTTGGTGAGATAATTACTGCTGACAGCTTTATTCAAGGTTCATTTCACATTTTCTGCTATTTTTCTCTGGTTAGAAGTTCAACAGAGCCCATGGGAAGCCACACCCCTCACACCTGTTAGGCTTCTTCATGTTACGAAAGGCCAGTATGGACATGTCACTTCAAATTAGCATTGTACCAGGGCGCTAACTGTGACAATTACTTATCACAGGTTTAACTAAAAAAAAAAAAAAAAGTTTCTAATTCAACCACAAAAACAGTGTCACAGAATGTAATTTAAACCTGTTAAAGTAGGTTGCATAAAAAAATATTCAGAGAGCCGCAGAATAGGTTCCCAGGGTCGAGCTTTGTGTTGTATTTTATTATGTAGGAATGCCATGCAACTGAACATTTCCATTAAAAGAAAACAAAACAAAAAAGGTAAATATGGCAGAGTTGGCAATTAGACTTTACCAGTCAGCAATGGTGATGAGTGGGTCTCACTAAGTTTTCTTTATGGTTCTCTCCCAAGCTTGATTATTTGATTCATTTTGCTAATTCTTTTCTGTCACTTAATGGAAACTAATTAAATAATAAAATTTCCAGCTATAGGAACACAGCTACTTCTAGGTTTACTAAAGGAAAAGACATAGCTTAATATTAGGTAGGAAGGAAACATTTTCTTCTAAAACTTGTTTTTTTCTGCTTATAAATCAGTAAGTTATCATCAGGGAGGGTAGATATTAACACAAAAAGAGAAAGGAAAGACCTCACATTCTTAAACGTGTTTTAAGCTAGTTATTATAAGTCTCTCTGTTTCAAGTCCAAAATAATCTCAGAATTACACCACCTCTGAAAGACCTGGGATGGTTGGAAGTGGTTAATATGGACTGCTGTGAGGCTAATTGTGGATCTTGAGTTAATTATTCTCTCCTGACAGGGGACTTAAAAACTAAATAAAATGGTCTTCTTACTTCAGAGCTATTCTTACTTCAATTTGGACTCAAGGAAACACCAAATGATGATGGCTAAGCTCTAGATACTTCATTATTTGCTGTTTTTTTAGATGAAGATCCAGAAAGTCTGCAAAATATGTCCATAGCATATTGATGTTAATCACTAGTAACTAGCACAATGCACAGATTTGTATTTGCCACAACCTGCCACAGTGTGATTAAGCAAATGCCCATTGTCCATTACCTGGTCAGAGTTAGTAGGAATTCAGTGTTGTTACATACACAAGAACAACAACCTGGCTGGAGGGCAAATGCTCATGGAGACTGGCTTTGAAACAGAATCTCAAAGTATTAAACACTCATGAGAAGCAAAGAACAAAATAATAATACAAAGCAGGAGTTCAGAAAAAGAAATTAATTGCTCATTTGCAGAAAACTAAACCCAGTGGTGAATGAAATCAGTTCAACAGTAAGCTTGGTATGGCAATATAACTTCAGTATCCTAACAGTTTGACAAATTTAAAAACCATCATACACATGAAAGTGCATTAGAAACACAAACATTTCCAATTTTTTCTCAAGTCAAAATAAAGAAGAGGGCTCTTGTGCTGGAAAAAAAAAAAAAAAAAATCCAGATCTTTTTCTTCATTTTTCTAACATTTAGAAAGTCACTTATTAACAAAAGCATATAAAGTCAACATAGGAAATATTGATTGTCAAAGTCCAGAATCTTATCAAAACAAGCCCTTTGCCTTACTCTATAATCACAACATATTCACAGAAAATTAAGAGCAAATCATCAAGAAGCAGTTAGAAAAGTGCTTTTATTTTACATTTGCTAAAGATGTTCTGATAGTGGAAAAGACTCATTATTATGGAGAGCCATTAAAGAGTGATGACTTCAGCTCCTCATAACCACAGAACCTTCACATATGCAAGGATACATCTCAAGACTGCTTTGTATGCATAATGTGTACCAACCACCCATTTGGCACATGTCTAGTCAATAGTGGGATGTCATTTACCCCACAACACCGTGGAACTCTTTGGATAGCAAATGAAGAATTTCTGGATGTTTTTCCAGCAGCATTTAATTCCTTGGTGAAACTCAGGCAGCTATGCTAACAGCTTTGCTCTCAGCACATGGACACAGTGTTGCTGGGCATCTTGTCTTGACTTTTCTGCCTGGGATAAAACAGTGTCGTAATTAACTGTGCTGAGTTAAGCACACCAGAATAAATGGCTGCTATCTAGAAACTAGACGAGTGCTTCAAATCCATTAGAACTGGTTCAGTCATGAGTGAAAAAGTAAAACTGGGACCAATCAGAATTTGCAAAATGTGGGTGCTTAAAATGGTAATTGGAATGGGAAAATTTATGGGTTGAAGCCCTGGAATGGGGGACTCAATAGATGGGAAGTAAGCCCTTTCAGGAGCCTGATGCATAAGATAACATTATTGCCAGGACTGTGGAATGCAACAAACATTCAAAGCAGCACAGTTGGCTGCCATCTTTGAGCAAGGCACAACTGCTTCCAATACTGTCAGGCAAGAGTTTTGGTTGCTATGCAATGTGCACCCTGCGATTGTTTTGTAAGAGGGAGATTAAGTTTCTAGCAGGATATTGACCAATACTTTTCCTGTTCTGGTTATCATTCCAGGGACCCACATTTGCAAATTCTAGTCTATCCTGGTGTTGCTTTACCATCCATGACTGAGTAGAGAAGAACTAGTTCAAAGCCCTGAACCAGACAAATGAATTCTCCTTCACGTGACCTTTTTTCCTTCTGCTCAACTTCTATAGCACTTATTCAAGCTCCTGAATTTTTGTTTTGTGGTCCTTTTAACTTTGCCTCTGTCTGTATTTAGGTATCGGAGTTCTGGTGTTGAGTGGTTATACAGTGCTTGGCTGCTAACCAAAAAGTCAGCAGTTAAAACCCACAAGCTGCTCTGCAGGAGAAAGATGAGGCAGTCTGCTTCCATAAAGATTTACAGCCTTGGAAACTCTATGGGGCAGTTCTACCCTGCCTATAGGGTAGTTCTGAGTCAAAACAGACTCAATGGTAGTGAGTGGTTATTTAGGTATTGCTCTCTAAGGTTCTTAAGGACACAGCCTGAATATTATATTTTCATTCCAGGTCCTCACAGGGCATAGTAAGGTGCTTTGCACAGGCTAGCCATATAATAAACGTCTACTGATTTAATGTAAATAGGAGCTCTGGTAGTGTAGTGCCTAAGGCATTTGACTGCTAACCAGAAGGCTGGTGGTTCAAATCCACTAGCCACTCCTCAGAAGGAAGACTGGGCAATCTACTTCTGTAGTGATACCCCCATGGAAACCCAAGGAGGGATCACTATGAGTCAGATCTGACTCGATGGCAATGAGTTTCTTTGTTTTGCTTTTAATATAAATGGATATTTTCCCTTACAAGATAAAATGGGAAAGATGGGAAAGCAGGGGGAAAGGAGAGAAAAGCCAGGGGGACCAGGACAGAGTGAGGAAGTAGCAGCAGGGATCCAGGTAAGGGGAGGGACTCAGGCCCCACCCCCAAGCAGCAGGAAAGCAGGAGGAAGGAAAGAAAAGCCAGGGGACCAGGACAAAGCAAGGAAGCAACGGTAGGGATCCAGGTAAGGGGATGGATCCAGGGCCCACATCCCAAGTGGCAGGAAAGGAGAGAAAAGCCATGTGGACCAGGAGACAGTGAGGAAGCAGCAGCAGGGATCCACGTAAGGGGAAGGACCCAGGCCCCACCCCCAAGTGGCAGGAAAGAGGCAGGGATCCATGTAAGGGGAGGGTAGAGAGGTTTCAAACACCTAAGGGGGACAAACTTGTCTGTTGGTTTGTCTTACTGTGGTGGTGTATTGCTGTGAGACTTGAGGCTGTGCCACTGGTGTTTCAAATGCCAGTGGGGTTGCACATGGTGCACAGGTTTCAGCAGGGCTTGCAGTCTAAGAAGAAGGAAGAGGCCTTCCACTTCTCAAAGAATTGGCCAGGGAAAAACCTTACGAATAGCAGAGAAACACTGTCTAATACATTACTGCCCAATGTTATGAATAGCCCAGAAACATTGTTTGATACAGTGCAGGAGGATGAGCCACTCAGGTCAGAAGGCTCTCAAAACATGACTGGGAAAAAGCTGCATCATCAGAGTAGATCGAAATTTACTGATATGGATAAAGTAAAGCTTCAGAGACCTCCGTTTGCTGATGTGCATGACTCAAATTGAAGAGAAACAACTACAAACATCCATTAATAATCAGAACATGGAATATACTAAGTACAAATCTAGGAAAATTGAAAGTTGTCAAAAATGAAATGAAACGCACAAAGACTGATATCCTAGGCATTATAGTGAGCTGAAATGTACTGGTTTTGGCCATTTTGAATCAGACAACCACGTGATGTACTAAACCAGGAATGACATTTTGAAGAGGAATGGTGTGGCATTCAGCATCACAAAGAATGTTTCAAGATCTGTCCTGAAGTACAATGCTGTCAGTGATAGGACAATATCCATATGCCTACAAGGAAGAGCAGTTAATATGACTACTATTCAAATTTATGCACCAACCACCAAAGCCAAAGATGAGGAAATTGAAGATTTTTATCAGATTATGCAGTCTGCAACTGACCAAACATGCGATCAAGATGTATTAATTATCACTGGTGATTGGAATGCAAAAGTTGGAAACGGGGCTTCCAGCAAGATGGCAGACTAGGCAGAAGGATTGCAAAGACACTCTTCAACAAAGAAAAGGGAAACCAATTAACACAGACACAGAAGATAATCTTGGACCCCTGAGCCTTGAAGGGAAGGATACATAATTGGACTAAACC
>NW_006921732.1:1351420-1363796 GCF_000298275.1 Orycteropus afer afer
CAATCCTACTTCTGTAGTGATACTGCCTCGGAAACCCAAGGAGGGGTCGCTATGAGTCGGGGCCGACTCGACGGCACATAACAACAACAACAAAAATGGGAAAAATATTAAATGATGCAAGAAATATCAAAAAAGGTGGAAGGAATACACAGTCACTGTACCAAAAAGAAGTGGTAGATCTTCATTCATTTCAGGAGGTGACATATGATCATGTGCCAATGGTATTGAAGGAAGAAGTAAAGCTGCACTGAAGGAATTGGTGAAGAACAAGGCTCCAGTAATTGACGGAATACCCACTGAGATTTTCAAACATATACCCCACTGGAGGCACTCACTCAGCTATGCCAATAGATTTGGAAGACAGCTACCTGGCCAACTGACTGGAAGAGATTCACATGTGTACTCATTCCAAAGAAAGGTGATCTCACAAAATGTGGAAATTATCGAACAATATTATTAAGATTGCACGCAAGTAAAATCTTACTGAAGATAATTTAAAAAACGGTTGCAGCAGTATATTGACAGAGAACATCCAGAGATGCAAGCTGGATTCAGAAGAGGACGTGAACAAGGGATATCATAGCTGATGTCAGAGGGATCTTGGCTGGAAGCAAAGAACATCAGAAAGACGTTTACTTGTGTTTTATTGACTATGCAAAAGCATTTGATTGTGTGGATCACACCACATTGTGGATAACATTAAGAAGGATAAGAATTCCAGAACACTTAATTGTACTCATGAGGAACCTGGACAGAGACCAGAAGGCCATTGTTAGAACAGAAGAAAGGGACACTGCATGGTTTAAAATGAAGAAGGCAGTGCGTCAGGGTTGTATCCTTTCACCATACTTATTCAATCTATATGCTGAGCAAATAATCCAAGAAGCTAGACTATATGAAAAAGAATGTGGCATCAAGATTGGAGGAAGAATCATTTAACAACTTGTGATACATTAATGACACAACTTTGCTTGCTGAAAGTGAGGATGGCTTGAAGCACTGATTGATGAAGATTGAAGAATACAGTCTGCAGTATGGATTACATCTCAATATAAAGAAAACAAAAATCCTCTCAACTGGACCTATAAGCAGCACCACGATAAATGGAGAAAAGTTTGAAGTTGTCACAGACTTCACATTGCTTGGTTCTACAATGGATGCCAATGGAAGCAGCAGTCAGGATATCAGATGATGTATAGCGCTGGGTCAGTAGGCTGGGTAGGACCTTTTTCAAGTGCTGAGGAGCAAAGATGTCTCCTTGAGGACTAAGGTGTGCCTGATACAGCCAGGATATTTTCAAGTACCTCATATGCATGTGAAAGCTGGACAATGAATAAGGAGGACCGAAGAAGAATTGATGGTTTTGAGCTGTGGTTCTGGCGAAGAATGCTGAAAGTACCATGGACTGCTAAAAGAACTAACAGGTCTGTCCTGGAGGAAGTGCAGCCAGAATGCTCCCTGGAGGCGAGAATGGCCAGACTTTGTCTCACATACTTTGGTCATGTTGACCATTCCCTGGAGAAGGATGTCATGCTTGGTAAGGTGGAGGGTCAACGGAAGAGGGGAAGGCCCTCAATAAGGATTGACACAGTGGCTGCGGTGATGGGCTCAAGTATAGCAAGGATCATGGAGCTGCCACAGGACTGGACGGTGTTTTGTTCTGCTGTGCACAAGGTCACTATGAGTTGGAGATGCCTTGACAGCACCTAACAGCAACAGCTGTCTGATTGACCTGGGGTCTAAATGAAAAGTATAAGGTTTAAAAAGGTGTGACAGGAAACTGCATGTTAAATATACATCCAGTATGTGTGTGTGTATGTATGTGTGTGTATATATATCTATATATATATATACACACACATACACATTTTGTAGTCACTGATGTCCAGTCCAAAAAAAAAAAAAAGCCTATTGCCATTGAATCAATTCTGAGTCATGGCGACCTCATATGTGACAGAAAAAAACTGTTCCAAAGGGTTTTCTTGCTGAAATGTTTAGAGAAGCAGAGAGCTAGGCTTTATTCCATGGTGCTGTGGGGTGGGTTCAAACCACCATCCTTTAGCTTTCTAGTCAAATGTAACCATTTGTTCCACCCAGGGATCTCTAAGCAAAATACAGTCTACTCAAACTCAGTATCAACATAATTTGAACTTTAAGCATTTTCATTTTTTGATAAAAGCATACTAGTTTCATTTCATATTTAATATTTCTGTATAATTATACTTGCATCCAAAAGTATTTCATCTCTGTAGAGTTCATGGGAATTAGAGTAATTCAAATGACATTCCAATTTGATTTTATAAAATATGATGACTCTTAAATTTACAAGGATGCATAATGCAGTTAATAAAAACATTTTTAGATTGGTATACCCAAAATCAAACTCACTGCCATCAAGTCTATTTAAAGTCATAGAGATGCTCATTGGGTTTCTGAGGCTGTAAATCTTTACAGAAGTAGATTGCAGCATCTTCCTCCTGCAGAGCAGCTGTAGGTTTGAGCCACTGACCTTCTGGTTAGCAGCCAAATGCCTTACCCATTATACCACCAGAACTCCTCCTAATAATGGATATTCTATATGAAAATATAACAACATGCTTTAAATAGTGTCTTACATAAAAATAATAATATACCAGCATTCTTTTACTATTAATTATATTTTTAGGACTCACATTCAGGTAAATACAAGAACCCAGAAGTAAAACAATAAATATACATTTGTATATGTTTGCTTGCTGGTTCACTGATTCTGGCACACACACACAGATAACAAGAATAATCTTTCACACTAAAAACCAAAATAAAAAGCAAAATGGGAAAATCCTCAAAGTGAATAATCATTTTTTTGGGGGGGAGGGGGGAAACTCCCTGCCATCAATTCTGACTCATAGCGACCCATCCTTGGGTTTCCTAGGTGGTACCTCTACGGAAATAGATTGCCCAGTCTTCCTTCTGAGGAGTAGCTGGTGGGTTTGAATTGCCAGCCTTCTGGTTAGTGGTCAAATGTCTTAGGTACTGTGCCACCAGAACTCCCAAAAATTAACAAAAGCTTTATTTTTTAGAGGATATTAATACAATTTTCATTGAGGAGCTGTATATTATTTGAAATCTACCTCTTTTTAGTTAGTCCATTTCATTTGCCAAAGGATTATATATTAGAACTGTACAGAATCAGAATTTAAGAGTTGGGAGGAATTTTGGAGTTGGAAGGTAGAAGGGAGAGGATAAATAAGTATTCCAATATTTACTGGTAGGGCAAGTACTAGGCACTTTAAATGCATATTCTCCCCTGTGACAGTTATGTTCGTATGTCAACTTGGCTAGGCCTGGTTGAGTGGCTAGGCAACTGGATGTAATATTCCCCATGAGACTGGTAATCAACTCCATGGTGGAATCTACTGGGAGCAGCTGAGTAGCTTCCTTTGGGTATGTGGTCTGCTTCCTGCGTATATGAAGAAGCTTTGAGAATGGTCTCTAGCCTATGGCACGCTTGGACCCTGCATGTAGCTGTGTCATTGCTCAGCAGCCTGCCATGCTCTGCCGACCCTGGGCCTTACAAGGGACTTAAGCTAATGGCCTGCTGTGTGGTCTGGTAACATCGGGACTGTGCCTTTTTACTTGTCAACCTTGGGGCTGCCAGCCTCAGCAACCAGCAGCTGTTTGAGTGAAGAAACGCCACTAGCTCCAGTGCACCAGGAGCAGGAGGCAGAGCTGGACCCAGCCCCTAGAGCCTGGCACTTTGAACTTGGACTTAAAGCCTCCAAACTATAAGAATAAACTCCTGTTTGTTAAGGCTATCCCATTTGGTATATTTCTTGTTAGAGCGGCACTAGATAACCAGAACACCCCATTAACTCCTTGCTTAATAAAACCAAACTAAATCAAACCAGTAGCTGTGAAGTCAATTCTGACCCATGGCAACCCCACGTGTGTGGGAGTGTTCCATAGGGTTTTCAGAAGCTGATTATCCTGGAAGCAGATCACGAGGCATTTTTCTGAGGCACCTTTGAGTGTCCCCAAACCTCCAACCATTTGCTTAGCAGCCATGTGTATTACCATTTGCACCACTCAAGGACTCCCTTCCAGGTTAATACAAGGGTTCTATGAAGTAGGTCCCGGGTAACGCTAATGGTTTGTTCTAGAGTACTAAACAAAAACCAAAAGATAGTAGTTCAAATTCATCCAGTGGTGGCACAGAAAAAAAGCCTGGCAATTACCTGCGTAAGATTAACATCAAGAAACCCTATGAAGAGCAGTTCTACTCTGAAGCACATGGAGTCATCACGAGTTGGAATTGAGTCCATGGCAATGTGTGTTTGGGTGTGTGTATGTGTGTGTGTGTGTGTTTGGGGGGGGGGGTTCAAACCCACCAGCCACTCCTCGGAAGGAAGGTTGGGCAATTTACTTCCATAGTGACACCACCTCAGAAACCCAAGGAGGGGTCGCCATGAGTTGGGTCCAACTCGACAGCACATAACAGCAACAACAACAACATGAGGTAGATATCGTTATTCTCATTTAAAGACAAGGAAACAGAAGTCTTGTGAGAGTATTTGCTCCTAGTGGGGTTGGAATTTAATTCAAATTGATCTGACTCCATAGTCTATATCCTTTCACCCACATGAAAGAAATTTTTATTTAACCTGGCAGTTTATACTCATCACCTCATTTAATCCCAAAGCTGCAATTATTACTACAGGACAGACAAGGAAATAGAGAAATTACTCAATTTGTCTAAAGCTACATCATGATTTTTCCATTGCATAGGCATATGTATATTATCTAATAAAAATCAATTATCTGCTAAGGAAAACAAAGTCCAGAGGACTTATATAACTTGCCTAATATCAAAAAGCTGGTCACCTGCAGAAGGCAGACTATGAGCTGGGCCTCTTGATGTCAATATAAAAGACTCTTTTTCTACACTGTACCATTCAAGATACTCAAACATACATTTCACCACCACTTAATCTAAAAGCCTCCTAATCTATGTCATATGAACTCTTCTCAAGTTAAAATGAGATCCAAACCTATTTAACAGAGTCAAAATGTTATTACCCAAACTAGACCTTCTCCAATTTCCTAACAGCAAAACCCTTACTTTTCCCTTAGAAAGTACTAGGGAAAAGACCAACACTTTATAGGCCATCTTTGGTGAAGTCTGCCAGGGAAGAAGAATAATAAAAGCATCCTCTTGTTTAGTCAATTCAAGAGGTATTCACCATGGTTGGTTCTTATGGGCTTAAGAACCACAAATATGGGCTGTTAAGAAGTAAGTGGTAGTGATCTACTCTCTACTAGAATGGGATATCTTTGGGAGTTCTGTGAGAAGGGGAATCTTGATCCCCTGGGGAACTTTTCACGGTATAAGTAGGCATACCTGACAGCAGGGTGATCATAATTGGGCACAACTGGGAGGCAGCCTGAAGTTTCTTCTAGACTGTGCCCCTTACTCTCAAATCCTCCTGTAGGACTCTGGCTCTTTTCTCTCCCTAATCATCCTGGACTTGGTAACCCCATATTGTACCCTAGTCTGTATTCCCTGTGGCTTATTAATACCACCTTATCCTATACCACAGCCATGATTTTACCAGCTCCCAAGTTTACTAAACCTTACTTTTATTGAGTTTCAGCTTCTCAGGGACTCATGTATAGATGTACCAAACTTGAGCCAGCCCATACCAAGGAAAGAACACCTGGGCACTAATCTAGATTATATTTAACCTTTAGGGGAGAATGTTCCACTTTCTTAGGAATTTTAAGGTATTTTTGCTCATCTTAAACTTTTTAAAATTCCTCACAGATCAAAGCATGGATATATTGTGATTGTGTAGCCAATCAGAAAGGCTATGTGGTTAACATGGGAAGCATGCTGGTAGATAAGTCAGAAGAATGAGGTTCAAGGCCAGATTCTATAACCTTTTAGCTGTATGACCTTGTCAAGGTCATTAATCTTTCTGAATCTCAGTTTCTGTATTTGTAAAAGAAAAACAAAAACTCTCAAGCTTGACTAAAAAGATTATGAAAGAAAAATGAGTCTATGTGGAAGGACTTCAAAACTGAAAATTAAATACATGGTTTAATTCTTCTAACATTTACTAAGGCTCACCCTGTGTGGTAAATATAAATTAACACCAGCATTATCATATCTTTACCTTTTCATATGCATTCACCTTGTTTTGCTTCAGAAGACCAAAAGGTAAAATTCACATGCCATATAGAAGTAGGTGTGTAATAAGAACACCTGACTATTAAGCTGATCTTTGTAAGACAGTAAGAGGCCTGACCCAAGGACAAATGCATCTTTAAATCTCTCCTCTGTATAGCAACAAGCTCCTGCAGGTGACCAGTCTTAACAACAATAACAAAAAGCCACTATTACAACATGAATTGGACCCTACAGAACTTCTTACACTTAACAATCTGACCATTCCTCATTTCTTCTGGTTATTCTTCTCCAATTACCCATTGAACAAATACTAAGTACTTGCTATACAGCTAGAATGTTTCTTAGAAGTGAGAATGGCCAGACTTTGTCTCATGTACTTTGGTCATGTTGGCAGAAGGGACCAGTCCCTGGAAAAGGATATCATGCTTGTTAAAGTAGAAAGTCGGTGAAAAAGGGGAAGACCCTCAGTGAGAATGGACTGACACAGTGGCTACAACTATAGGTTCAAGCATAGCAAAGTTTTTGAGGATGGCACAGGAATAGGCAGTGTTTCATTTTGTTGTACAGAGGGTTGCTATGAGTCAGAGATGAATCCGAGGCACCTAACAACAACATGTGCCTAAAGCTAGAGATATAAAAAGAATAGTATCTATGCCTTTGAGAGCTCACAAGTAGTACAAGTAGAGAAGTACACATGCATAAAGAAGTATACTTGGATAGAAGAAGTAGAACCAATTTTAGCAATATGTTAAGTACATGATAGGTACTTTGAGATAAATGAGAAGAGGAAATGCCTAATTTTGTCTGCACACTTCAAGGGAAAATGTCACAACAGAGCATCAACTGAATCTTGAATGATGATATGATTAAACAGTTGTCCAGGAGGCCTGAAAGCATCTTAGAGGAGGAGGAAATGATATGAGCAATGGCACAATGGCAAGAAAAAAGATAGCGTAACTAAGAAACAGAAGGTTGAGTGTGGTTAAAGGGCAAAGCAAACCAAACCTGCTACCATCAAGTGGAATCCAACTCATAGCAACCCTTTAGGACAGAGATGAGCTGCCCAAAAGAGTTTCCAAGGCTATAAACTTTTATAGAAGCAGACTGCCTCGTGTTTCTTCCACAGAGTGGTTGGTGGGTTCAAACGGCCCACCTTTTGGTTAGCAGCCAAATGCTTCAACCACTACGCCACCAGAGCTCCTTGGTTAATGAGCAGGTACGATGCAAAATGGTGAAGGATATGGATAGAAGGGGAGCATACATCCCATCAAGAAAGGTCATATGTATCCCATTAAGGAACTTAAGACACTATTTTGTAGACAAGAAGAAACAAGAGATATTTGAAACAAAATAGTAATTTGATCCAAATGCACTTAAGAAATATAACTCATACTGCAGAATGGAGGTTGAACTAGAGGAAGCAAGAAAACCCAAAATAGGGGAACCAAGAGAAAATAATGATAGCATGATGCAGTGTAGTAAATTACTTTGTGTGGCTTTTCTACCCATAAGTCTTTGTAAACTCCAAGGTGGAATTTGCTATGAGCAACTGAGGAGCTCCTGATTGCTGAAGGTGTCCACCTGGAGTATTTCTGTTGGGAGTGGCACAAAACAATGTTCTGGGAGGTGCCCACTCCCTCTCAGGTGCTTAGAGTTCTGATGCTGTGATTGGCTAGTTTGACCACCCTTCCGGGCTCAAAAGGAGGCCTCCTAGAGGCAGAACTCTGACTGCTGGTGAAGGAAGACATGCTGCTGAAAGAGACACGGGCTCCTGAGACACACGTTGCTGGGAAAGAGGCGCAAGAGACACGCATCGCTGAGTGAGACACCGAGGGACCAGCACTGCTGGGAAAGAGACTGTGAGAGACTGTTGGCTGCGGGACGATGGGCTGGGAGAGGGACTGAGCATTTTTCCTGAACTTGAATTGTAGCCTGGTGCTTCCTTAATGAACTCCATAATCTGTGAGTTCTGTGTGGCCACTGCAGCAAATTATCGAACCCAGGAGAGAGGTGGTGGTACTTTAGGAGGAACAGTTGGAGAAAGGGCTGGAGGGAGGCAGCATGTCTGGCCTTGTAGGAATAGGCCTTGGGTTACTGCTGGTACTCCTGTCTTCCTCTTGTGGGATTAGAGGAGGTCAGAACATGTGGCCTCCTTGTTGTTTTTGCACATGAACTGTGGTAGAAATACAAGGGAGACAGATGAATAAAAAAGAAATTAAATGAAAAAGAAAAAGAAATCAATGAAAAGAACAACAACAGAAATCATGTAATTCTTGCTATTATTTTCAAAATCAGAGTGAAATTAAATAATTTTAATCTTCAGTAGCAAGAATCTTATGCTGGAGACTTCCAGTAAGATGGCAGAAGAGGTAGACAAGCTACACAGCCCATCTTCAACAAAGAAAAGAGAAACCACTTGACAGAGGTACAGAAGATAATTCTGGAGCCCTGAGTTTTGAAAGGAAGTATACAGAAGTAGATTAGGCACCAACTAGTGGAGGAACCTGAATGAAAGCATTGAGTACAGAGATGGATGAAGCTGTGGACTGTCAGCTACTCTGACGGCACCAACACCCTGAGTATTTCTAAGTGGTATCGGGACCTAAGAACCAACCTAAAGATCAGCCTTGGTAGCCAAGGGCTAAAGAGATGACTTAGCTGGTCACTGATGACTAGGAAGGGAAACAGCAAAGAGGGAGACATCATCAGCTATGGACTTTGGCAGTCAGGAGGGTGCAGCCACTTTGATTGTTTACAAGCAGCAGCCATTCTGGATATTTAAAGTAACCGAGGGTGCAGCAATTTTGAATGTTTACAGGCAGTGGCCATTTTGGATATTTAAAGTGACCAAAGGCACAGCCATTTTGAATGTTTGCAAGAAGTGGCTATTTTGGATATTAGAAGTGACAGCATACTCATTAGGATTCCAGGGACCTAAGAATAGGCTCTGCTTGCCAAAGACAGCAGGGATATACAGGAGGCTGACAACAGGAAAGGAGACAGGCAGTTAGTGTATAAGTGCTGCCAACTAGCAAACAGAGGAGCACAGTACCCTGCTTACTTAGATAACATCCAAACAAAACAAAGAAAACAAAAACCTTGGGCAAATCAATACAACATACAATCACCAATTAAATATTAACACAAAAATGTCACAATGTCTCGGAGACAACAAAGCTTCACAGTCCACACAAAGAAGCAAGATAAAGCTGGACAAACAAGGGACCAGGATATAGACCCAGAACACATCCCTGAGAAAGAAGCAGCATTGGAACTCCCTGATAAGGAATTCAAAAGAATTATATTTATATACCTAAAATGGATTGAGAGACAGATCAAGGAAAATACTCACAAAATTGAGGAAAACACAGAGAAAACCCTAGAACAATTTCAAAAGACAAGAACAAAATGACAAAATAAATGAAAAATTAGAAATGATTCAAAATCTACAGACAGAAATCTTGAAGATTAATACTAATTCTCAGAAATAGATAACACATTGAATGGGCAAAGGAACAGAATTGAATCAATGGAAGAAAGAATTAGTGAGATTGAAGACAAATATCTGAATACTTTTTTGAAAAGAGATCAATCAGAAAAAAGATCAAAAGAAAATGAAGAAAGCCTAAGGTTCATATGGGATACCATCAGAGAAATAACTTATGTGTAATCATAAGTCCAGAACAGGAAGAGACAAATAAAACCTCAGAGAAAACTGTCAAAGATTTGTTAGAAGAGAATTTCCTTCGTATGAAGAAAGATGAAAATATACCCATTCTAGAAGTCCAATGAACCCCAAACCGGATAAACCCCAAAAGAAAATTACCAAGACATATCATCACCAAACTCACCAAAACCAAAGACAAAGAAAGAATACTGAAAGCAGCATGGGAAAAATGAAAAGTTACCTACAAGGGGCAACCAATAAGACTAAGCCCGGATTTCTAGTCAGAAATCATGCACATGAGAAGACAATGGGCTAGTATATATAAAACCCTGAAAGAAAAGTATTTTCAATCAAGAATTATATACCCAGCAAAACTGTCCCTAAAATATGATGGTAAAATTAGGACAATTCCAGATAAGCAGAAATAAAGGGAGTCTGTTAAAATCAGACCAATCTTACAAGAGATGCTAACGGGAATCCTTTGGACAGCAAAGCAACAACAGCAAACAACCAACCATTAATACACATGATGACTTACCCAGAAACCAACCCAGTTATGGAAGTATCCAAAGTAAGTAAGTGTAGAAGATTGTAAACAGGGAACCAAAGACATCAACTGACAAATGAGAACAACTGCAGGCCAAAAAGAGGGAAAAAACTGTGTAGTTACAGAACTTCTAAATGGTAGGGAAGTCAAGACAAATGCAAGATATAATAGAGTGTTCTAAACTTGGGAAAGGAGCTCTGGTAGCATAGTGCCTAAGGCACCTGACTGCTAACCAGAGGCTGGCGGTTCAAACCCACCAGCCGCTCCTTGGAAGGAAGGTTGGGCAATCCTACTTTCGTAGTGATATTGCCTCGGAAACCCAAGGAGGGGTCACTATGAGTCGGGGCCGACTCAATGGCAAACAACAACAACAACAAACTTGGGAAAAACATTGTAAATTACAGGGTAACCTCAAAGAAAAATGATAAACCTTCAAATCAAATTAAAAAAGAGGACAATCACAAATATTTAGCAACTACTAAAAACAACAGCAATGAAGGAAGTGATAACATGATTCATAAACAAAACTAGCTCAGCACAGAAAATTATATGGGACAAAGAAATCAGCAACACCACAAAAAAAGCATATAACAAAATGACAGCAACAAATTCATACTTGTTGATAATTACACTGAATGTCAATGGATTAAACACACTACTCAAAAGACAAAGAGCTGCAGACTGGATAAGAAAACATAACCCATTGATATGCTGTCTACAAGAGATACACCTTAGAAAGACAACAATAGACTAAAAATCAAAGGCTGAAAAAAGATATATTGAGCAAATGGGTAAGCATAAAAGAGCAGGAGTGGCAACATTAATTTCTGATAAAACTGACTTTACACACCTTAAGAGACAAGGAAGGATATTATATAATGATTAAAGGAGTGATTCAACAAGAGGACATAATGATAATAAATATCTATGCACCCAAAGAGCCCCAAAATACATAAACTAGATTCTAACAGAACTGAGAAGACAAATAGATGACTTCACAGTTATAGTAGGAGACTTTAATAGATCACTTTCAATCACAGATAGAACTGGAAAGAAACTCAACAAAGACATAGAAAAACTCAACAATACAATCCATCAACTTGACCTTATAGACATCTACAAAGCACTTCATCCAACAACAGCACAATACACATTCTATTCCAGGGCACATGGAACATTCTCCAGGATAGATCATGTATTAGGCCACAAAGCAAGCCTCAATAAATTTTAAAAACATTGAAATATTGCAAAGATTCTTCTCAGATCACAATGCTGTGAAATTAGAAATCAATGATAGGAAGAAGAGTGGAAAAAGAGTAAACACATTGAAACAGAATAACACCCTCCTGAAAATGACTGGGTAATAGAAGAAATAAAAAATGAAATGAAAACACATCATACCAAAATCTTTGGGACACAGCAAAAGCAGTGATCAGAGGCCAATTTATAGCAATATATGCACACACCAAAAAAGAAGAAAGAGCCAAAATCAACACCTTGACCCAACATCTCCAGCAATTAGAAAAAGAGCAGCAAAAAAACAAACAAACAAAAAAAAGGCTTCAGTCACCAGAAGAAATAATAAAGATTTGAGCAGAAATAAATAAAACAGAAAATAGAAAGACAATAGAAAAAAATCAACAAGACTAGAAGTTGGTTCTTTGAAAAGATTAATAAAATTGACAAACCACTGGCAAATTTAGCAAAGGAAAAGAGGGAGAGAATACTAAGAATATGATTAAGAAATGAATTGGGTGATACCACCACAAAACTAAAAGGAATTAAAGAAATTAAAAGGATAATATCAGGACTCTGGTAGTGTAGTGCCTAAGGCACTTGACTGCTAACCGGAAGACTGGAAGTTCAAACCCACCAGCCACTCCTCGGAAGGAAGATGGGGCAATCTACTTCCGTAGTGATACTGCCTCAGAAACCCAAGGAAGGGTCACTATGAGTCGGGTCCGACTTGACGGTACATAACAACAACAACAAC
>NW_006921732.1:1363896-1372166 GCF_000298275.1 Orycteropus afer afer
CACCAGCCACTCCTCGGAAGGAAGATGGGGCAATCTACTTCCGTAGTGATACTGCCTCAGAAACCCAAGGAAGGGTCACTATGAGTCGGGTCCGAATCCACGGCACATAACCACCACCACCACCACCAAAAAAATAACATACTTGGGAATAAACCTCACTAGGGACACAAAAGACCTGTGTCTCAAAAGAAAATTACAAATCACTACTCCAAGAAACCATAACAGATCTACGTAAATCGAAGAATATACCATGCTTGTAGATAGGAAGATTGAACATTGCGAAAACGTCAATACTATCCAAAGCAATCAATACATTCAATGCAATCCCAATCCAGATCCCATCAGCATTCTTTAAGAATATGGAAAAATTAATCACTAATTTTATAGTTTTATAATTGTTTTGCCTAATTTTGAACACTATAGAAATGGAATCACATAGTATGTACTAGGTATCTAGTCCTTCTTTTCCTCCCTCCTTTCCTTCCTTTCTTGTTCAACCCTATGTTTGTTGAACAAAAAGGAGATTGATACATATTCTTTATGTAGTTATAGTTCATTTATTCTTTGCTTTATAATATTCCATTGTGTGGATATTCCACATTATTTGTCTAGTTTACTGTTGATGTGATGGGCATTTGGGTAGTTTCCACTATAGGGCTATCACAAATACTTCCCAGCAGCAAAATATTCCTCCTTTCTGAAAGCTTTTTCCCTTGATTTCTAGGACACCACACTCTTTTGGATTCAAATTCCACTTCCACTTATTAATTATGCGTTTGTATGACTATGGCTCAGTTTCCCCATCTGTAGAATGAGGCAAGCAATAGCCCTGACCTCACAGGGTTGTTAAGAAGATTAAATGAGTTGATGTAAGTATATTGTTAAGACCAAAACCAAAACACTGTCGTCGAGTTGGATCAGACTCATAGCGACCCCTTCTTGGGTTTCCAAGGCAGTATCACTACGGAAGTAGATTGCCCAATCTTCCTCTGAGGATTGGCTAGTGGGTTTGAACCACCAGCCTTCTGGGTAGCAGTCAAATGCCTTAGGCACTACGCCATCTGAGCTCCCTTGTTAAGATCAGTATTCACATATAGTATTTTTCAAGTCCTATCTAATATTATCTAGAAAGGGGGAAGTCAAAACTGAGATTAACAAACTTATGTGTCCAGATGGATTCTTTAAAAAAAAAACTCTGGATGTGCATAATAGGTAGAGTCAGGGAACTATGCTAGGGAAGGACATATTAGAATTTGGGATTTAAAGTTCATAAAGGAAACAGTATGGTACAGTGGAAAGAAGGAGCGTTTAGAATCAAATCTGGGTTAGGATTCCCTTTTCAACAGTTCTATCCATGTATTGTTGGACAAGTTACTAAATCGCTCTAAGCTTAAGTTCCCTCATTTGTAAATATGGGAATAACAACATCTTCCCATTAGGATCAAATAATGGGAAGATTAAAAATAAAATATATGCAAACTAAAAAACCAAACTCACTGCCATCCAGTCAATTCTGACTCAGAGATCCGCCCCCCACCCCCGCTTTGGGTTTCTGAGGCAGCAAAACTTTAAGGAAGTGGATTGCCTAGTCTTCCTCCCGCGGAGTGGCTAACTTTTCGGTTAGCGGTCAAATGCCTTAAGCACTATGCCACCAGAGCTCCTTAAAACATATACAGGCCCAACAAAGTGCCTAGAACAAAGTAGGATAAATGGATATTGTTCTTGTTACTACAGTTATTATTAATAACAACAATAATCACAGAGATAAACAGAAATGGTTACATTTATCTAAGCCTTTTTTTTTTTTTTTAGTTCCTAAGGGTCAAATCACAAAAGTATTCCATATCTAGCTACAATAAATATTTTTAATTATAAAGAAACTGAAATCTAGTTTTTGAAAAGTTATTTTAGTGCTCACTTTAAAATTTGTGATACAATGCAAAAGGCTAATTTTCATCATATTATTTTTGATTTTACAGTAATTTGAAACATATAGATATCATAGGCAAGAACTATACAAAAAATTTTGAGTTTCAAAACTCAAGAGTTTTGAATGTTTGTCATGTTGGTTGAAGGAATGAACTGATAGCCTGACTATAATAACCATTTTTTTGACATGGAATGCCTCCATTTTTTCAGAGAGAATACATTTCCTTTCCTCCTATTCCTTTGGTTGCATTTGCTTGATTGGTTGCTACTCTTGCTTTTTCATTTTAGTAGCAAGTATAAACTGACATTTATCAGTTCTAAAATGCTGTGGGAATGACAGGATCTTAAAGCTTTTTCAGTAGATGACAAACTTTTGAGAAAGACCCTAAATGTATAACCATAGTACTGAACAGACTGTCATATAATAAAAACAACTCTTACAAATCTCTTTTTTTTTTTTTCAATATATCAAAGCTGATGATTAAGTTGATTTTAAGAGTAAAGAATGCAATGAACATCACAGGATAAAACAGTGTTAATAAAGGTCTACTAAATATCATTTGGAAATGTCATATTTGTTTGTCACTAGTCTGAAGGTTATCCTTTTTATTATGAACTACAAATATTTGAAATTTATGAGAGTTAAATTTATATCTTTCCATATGAGACTAAAAGATTATAAACAAGTAACACAAACCAGATATAAAGCTTTCCAATTGAAGACCTAATTCAAAATAACTGATTAGAGTTTTTTAGGCTAAATTGCTCTTCTGAGCTCGCATTCATATGCTATCCATATACCTGTTCACCTAATACGGTTTACCAACAATTTAGAAATCAGGGAATACATGTATTCTTTTTCCATCTCTTCAGATTCTCAGGTTACTTTTCTATTCAGCTCTTTCTCCTTGTCTCTGGTTTAACTATAGACTACGCGTAAGTTTTAGTAGTAAAATATTTATTTAAGTGCTTCATAGCTTCCTCCAGATTTGCATTGTTCAATTTGGGTTAGTGTTCCTTTTCTAGGTGTTCTTTTCTTGCCTCTTTGTCAATAACATCAAATAAACAGATGGTTGGTTTCCAGCTCTTAAGCTTTCCTATATTTACCATTTTGATTACTGGAGTCTCCTTGTAGAATTAAGACTATTCACTCTAACTACCTTCAAGCATCTAGGGGAAAAACAAGGCTTCCTATGACCTCTATGTTCTTTCCAGATAAGATTCTATTCTCTCCAGTTATTTCCTGAAGTATTACCATCCCTGTACCAGAGGTGTTTTCTTCTCAGTTTGAAGCACTTTATATAAGCTACTACTTAGAAAATATCTATTTTTTAACTATTCCATTGCTGAAAATCATAGATAGAAACTAATGAACTTGACGAAAACAGAGTCCAAATGAAGTTATGGGCCTCTGAACAACAAAATGCTGAAAGGAGAGTTTTAAAAAAGAAAATGATATACAGGAATAAAAGATAAGTTTTGAACTTGGAGTTGGAATAGCTAGTGTGGTTTGTCAGCAATTTAGAAGTCAAGAACATTTATTAGTTCAGCAAGTGTCATGCCTAACCATATTTTCACTAATAGCTTAAAATGCCTGAATTCACTTGTTACATATGGTTGGGGAACACGTATCCATTCTTTAAAGTTTTATTTGTAGTATGAGTCCTGTATTTTCTAACCTATCATAATTAATTCAATCCTCTTGCACTTTGAAATCTCCACAATAATAAGAACTTTATCAGGCTGGTGTAGGTAGGAAGTGGCACAGCAAACTGAAATCCCACCGGGAGCAGTCCACAGACTTCTCTTCTAAGCAGCAAAAAGCTGTTATCATTTTCTGAATTACAGGAACTATA
Organism: Orycteropus afer afer; assembly: GCF_000298275.1. Lineage (NCBI taxonomy): Eukaryota > Metazoa > Chordata > Mammalia > Tubulidentata > Orycteropodidae > Orycteropus > Orycteropus afer. Next base: position 1,367,682 of record NW_006921732.1, read on the forward strand.
AAAGGACACTCTACTCAAGCTGCCGCTGAATGTCACCTGAAAAGCAATCACAAAAGGGCTCTGTCTTGGCTTATCTCTGAGCTCTGTCACTACGGCAACCAGCAGGGAATAAGTATCTGTGGGTCTATGAATTTCAGAATCCCATAAAAGCCAGGGCTAAAAAGGCATGTGCAGCCTCTCAGAGATTGACTGCATTAATACATTAGCAAATACTGTGAAACACTGGATAAATGTCAGCAATTATGGAAAAAGCGTCTAATAACGATATTCGTTGCCTGTCAAACCCCCGTGAGGTTTGATATGTAACTGCCACTCAAAAGCTGTCTGTAATTTTATCTCTTTTATACATCTGAATCCACAGCATTCAAATTTGTACTTTGAAAGTAATAAACTGTAAAGCAGTTTATTCCATGTTGATCACAACTGTCAACAAACATAACATTGAAAGAAAAAAAAAAGACTTTCATTGGCTGTGGGAAAAGTCAGTACCAACAATCTCTTAAGAGAATGATTATTTAAAAAAAAAAAAAAAATCCCTAGATATTCTACAAGTAGAATATTACACAATGTCATGGGGGTGGGGAAGGCAGCAATTGATTTGACTATTGATTAAGATGCCTTGCACTTAAAAGGCTACTTATCATACATGAATGTGCATTTTAAGCTTTGCCTTTGGGTTAGAAAATTTGTAAGACTTTAGTCAATTAGGTACAGCAATAAGCATCTCTTTTTTTCCACATCATAAAATATCACAGAATCTTTTTAGCTCCAAAACAGGCTATAACGCTGTCTTCACTGTCTTTCTCAAATAGAGAATTAGAGGCAATTGATTATATCTAAAACCCAAGGGTCTAAAAGCACAACTTAACAAGCTGTGGCACTACTCTTCACGTTTCATATTTCCACTGCTTAAGAAAATGACTTAAGAAATCTTATCACATATGTTACAGCTGTTCAAATGCAATAGACAACATATTAACTTGCAAACACAAATGCCAGAGATTAAGTGGTGTCCATATGTACTAGAAACCACCTTCTATTTCTCAGTTATAGAATAGGGTCAGGTACAAAGGTTCCAACAAAAGCTCTCTCAGAAACAGAAGAGAAAGGGCAGGCATGCTTCTGAAGAAAGCATGTTATATACTGGAGTACTGCATAAGCAGTGGTTGTTCGCTACAAATTAGAGCCAATCACTTGACTTTCCAGTGCCACATTTTAACACACGAAACATTTACTGAATGTTTGTGTCAGAGCCTATGGTAGGAACTTGAGACACAAAGGTATGTTAAGAACTGCTTCTTGTCCTCTAAGAGTTCATAGTTTATAGAGAGAAGAAGTAGGTAAACAAATAAATTATTCCAAGTACTCATCAACTAGCTAGAAGGAAAGGGAAGTCTGAAGTAACCATGGGGAAAATTTAGGATTACAGTAGCTGTATTCCACCAGATATTATTCCTATAAAAAATAATCTACTTCTTTGCTCACATGAGATTATGTGTACAAAATATAGTTTGTAAACTACAAATCACCATACAAATATCTATTAATGTATTTATTTAGCACTGTATTAAGTAACTGTGGGTACAAACATAGAGTATTAATGTTTATTCCTTGTCATACCGATAATATGACTATTATTAAGAATATACACACATACAATCCAGAGTAAAATGGTGAAAATCTGAAATTCACTTATACTAAAAGACATAAATGCTAACCCAACAGAGGAGAATAAAAGTAAATTTTTCTTTTTCTTTTTCTGTCTTTTATTGAGTAATTTTAAAACTTCAAACTCAGTTTAGTTATATTAACAAATTCAGAAAATTCAGCATAATTTATGTGCTCTCCCTTTACACAGTGAATGCAAAGAATGGAAATCATTTTCAGTGCAATGTTCTACTCCAGAATTTTCACAGATGGAATAAATCAAACTCTCCCCACAAACTAATGGGCAAGAAAGACACAAAGAAAGGTAATAGTAATACAATGTAGAAAGTTATATAGACCAAAAACAAAACAAAAAAATATATAAAAAACCACCTCACTGCCATAGAATCAATTCTGACTCATAGCAACCCCCTTCATGTTTCCGAGGCAACAAATCTTTACGGAAGTAGACTGTCCTGTCTTCCTTTAACTGGGTGGTTGGTGGGTTTGAACTGCGAACCTTCTAGTTAGCAGTCAAATGTTTTAGGCACTACATGACCAAAGCTCCAGAGATACGCCAAGTTATTACTGTAGAAGTGTCAAGGAGCTACGTCACCTAATCCAGTCTCGAGTACCAAGGAAGGACAGATACTCAAAGCAAAATAGATGCAATAAAACTTAATAAAAAAAATATGAAGGTAAGCATAAATGCACTGCAATATTTCATGAAGAACAATGACTCTTCGTAAGGTTAAGTTTACCTATAACAAAGAAGACAGGCTGGGATGTTATCTTTTCAAACTTTGCTTCAGGCATTGTTCAGCAACTACTCAGAGGATGAGTCAAAACCAATAAATTTTACATTTGGCAGTTTCATTTAGAAATCAGAAATAAAGTTGGGAAGCAAAAGAACATTCTAGGAAACTACAATGCACCGGGAAGCTGTATCAATTGAAGGGCAAGGCTGTATACTGAAAACAGCTTTGGATAGAGCTAGTATTTTCAGGGTTTGTTTCTTCAGCTATGAGAAGATCTATTTGAACACAATTCTTCAAACACTTACCAGTATTTAATATATATTTTACTTATTTACCAATGGTTATTATCTGGTTCCTCTCTTCATCTCTCTACCACTAAAGTAAATTCCATGAGAGCAGAAATTTTTAACTGTTTTATTCAATGCTATATTGCCAGTGCCTACGTGGAGGAAAGTCACACAGCCCAGTCACAAAACATTCAGCCACCAGTTCTGTGACCCCAAAGAACTGAAGCATTTGAATTGTGGTGCTGATAAAGAATACTGAATGTACCATGGGCTGCTGGAAGAAAGAACAAATCTTGGAGGAGCTGGAATACTCCTTAGAAGTGAGATGGCCAGACTTCGTCTCATGTACTTTGGTTATGTTGTCAGAAGGGACCAGCCTCTGGAGAAGGATATCATGCTAGGTAAAGTAAAGGATGGTCAGCAAAAAAGAAGACCCTCAATGAGATTGACTGACACAATGGCTACTACAATGCGCTCAAGCATGACAATGATCGTGAGGACGGTGTAGAACCAGGCAAGTGTTTTGTTCTGTTTTACATAAGGGCACTATGAGTCAAAATTGACTCGACAGCACCTTACAACAACGAGCTCACCATGCTATTTTCTTTTTAATTCTGTCAATGAAGTTCACTGCATTGGTTGATACTCCATTGTTGCACCATCTTTGTATTTTTGGGATAAATCTCACTGGATCATGATGCATTATCATTTTTCTTTTCTTTCTTTCTGCCTTTGTTTTCCATTTCTTTCTCTCTTTCCTTTTTAAAATAACAGCTTTACTGAGATATAATACCATACCACCTACCATAAAATTTACTCTTTTAAAGTGTACAATTTATGTATTATTATTTTTTTAAAATATTATGGGATTCAGTTTGGTAAAACCTATAAAGAATTTTTTGCACGTATTCCATGAGGGATATTGGTATGTAGTTTTCTTGTAATGTCTCCAGTCAATTTTAATCATCAAGATAATAGTGGCCTCATAAAATGTGTGGGGGAAAAATTTGCATATTATTATTTTTTTATTTTTTGTTTCATCTACTCGGGTTTTATTCTTCTTTTATTTTCTTCTTAAGGAGGAATTTTAGATCATTGATTTTACACATTTTGTCCCAATACAAGCATTTCAAGTTACAAATTCTGCTCTAGGGATTGTTTTGATTGACTTCCATAAATTCTGAAATACCATGTTTTCATTTTCATTCCTAATTAAAATATTTATTTCCCAATTATTTGAGTGATTTTTCTTTTTTACTCATGGCTTTATTATTACTGTTTAAAGGAATGTGTTGTTTATTCCAACTATTTGGGGATTTTTCCAGAAATGATTCTGTTCTTGGTATCTAATTTTAACTTGTTTGGTCAGTGAGCATGCTTTTCACGATTATAATATTCTAAAATTTATTATTGAGACTTTATTTTTTGTCTATGCTAGGTCTATCTTGGTGAATGTACCATACATACTTGGAATGAATATGTATTCTCCTATTGGTGGGGGGCATGTTCTATATATTTCTATTAGGTCAAGTCAATTAATATTCCAATCTTACATATTCTATTTTGTCTATTTTTCTACAAACTGCTGAGACAGGAATATAAAATCTCTATAATTGTAGATTTGTCTATTTTTTATTCTTGTTAGTTTTTGCTTCATGTATTTTGAAACTATTCTTAAGTACATACATTTAGGATTTTTCCTCTTCATGAATTAATTACCTTTTAATCATCAAACGTCTCTCATTAGCCCTGGTAATATTTCTTTCTTTCTTTCTTTTTTTTTTTTTTTTTTT
>NW_006921732.1:1375462-1381726 GCF_000298275.1 Orycteropus afer afer
AATGGTGGCACTCTCTGGACCGGCAAAAGTCCACAGCTCAGCCCACCTTTCTCTTCACCTTCTCTGTTTGTTCCCTGGCCACCGTGCACAGTCCTCCGTGCAGTCCCTGGCTAGCAGGGTGATTTTTAGATTAATTCTTAAGTCCTACCACCACAGGAATCTGCGAGAGCGCTGTCTCTTTAAATATCCAAATAGTCAAGCCGCTTTTTAAAGCTTCAAAATGGTGGTGCCCTCCGGACTGGTAAAAGTCCACAGCTCAGCCCACCTCTCTCTTCACCTTCTCCATTTGTTCCCCAGTCACCGTGCACAGTCCTCCGTGCAGTGCCTGGCTAGCAGGGTGATTTTTAGGTTAATTCTTAGGTCCTACCACCACTTGGGAATCTCCAAGCTGTGCCATCAGAATCGCTCAGGATCTGTGCCCTATTTCTTTTTCTTTACCTTTTCTGATGTTAATATAGTCATTGTAAACTTTTTATGTTTAGTGCTTGCATGGTGGTTTTCCACTATTTCATGTTAAATCTAATTGTGTCTTTATGTATAAAGTGGGTTTCTTGTAAGCAGCATAGAATTGAATCTGGTTTTTACAATTCTATTTGATAATCTCTGCCTTTTAACATGCAGACCATTTGTATTTAGTGTAATTTTCGACATGGTTTGATTTAAATCTAAATCTTGCAATTTGTTTCATATTTTCTATTCTTCTTTCCTTTGTCCCATTTTTCCCCATCTTTTTCTGGATTTATTTATTTATTTAAGTATTCCAATTGATGTCTTCTAATGCCTTATAAGTTATACTGTTTTTTTTTTTTTTTTTAGTGGCTGCTCTAGGGTTTATAACATACATCTTTAACATCACAAAGACCACCTTCAATTAATATTATACCACTTCATGCATAATGTAGGAATCTTGCAATAGCTCACACCCAGTCTGTCTTTTGTGCTGTTACCACACATTTTACTTCTACCTATGTTCAAAACTCCACATTGCACTGCTATTTTCTTTCTTTAAACAGTTCTATTTTACAGAAATTAAAAACACAAGAAAAAAGTGTGTTTTAAAAAGTTTTACTCACATATATATTCTTCTGTGTAGATCCAAATATGTATCTATTATTATTTTCCTTTTGCCTGAAGAACTTTCTTTATTGTATCTTGTAGCGCAGGCTTACTGACCCCAAATTCTCTCAGTTTTTGTTTGTATGAAAAAAAAATCTTATTTTAATTTCATTTTTGAAAGTTTATTTTCACTGGATATAGAATTCTTAGGTTATTTTTTTCTTTTCTTTCGGCACTTTAAAGAAAGTATCTAGTATCTTCTGATTTACATTGTTTCTGATGAGAGAACTGAAGATTCTTAAGTTTGTTCCTGCATAATATGCTTTTTTTTTCCTTTGTGGTTTTGGAAATTTTCCTCCTTCTGTCAAAATTTTTCTCTTTATAACTGGTTTTTGGGAGCTCCGGTAGCATAGTGGCTAAGGCACTTGACTGCTAACCAGAAGGCTGGTGGTTCAAACCCACCAGCCACTCCCCAGAAGGAAGATGGGACAATCTACTTCCATAGTGATACTACCTCAGAAACCCAAGGAGAGGTCGCTATGAGTCAGGTCCGACTTGACGGTACATAACAAAAACAACTGGTTTTCAGTAATATGATTATGATATGCCCTAATACAGGAATTTTTGTGTTTATACTACTAGGAGTTCACTGAGCTGCTTGTATTTACGGATTTATGGTTTTTATAAAATATGAAAAATTTCAGTCATTATATTTTCAATTTTTTTCTCCTTGATCTCCTTCTCCCCATCTTTTCTCTTCCTCTGGAGTCCAGTTACACATATGTTAGCTTGATTCTGTCCTATAGGTCATTTATATTTTATTTATTTATTCTTGTCTTTTTCCTTCCGTGTTTTAGTTTTGGTAGTTTCTATTACTATGTCTTCAAGTTTCCTGATCTTTTCGTTAGCAGTGCCTAATTTGTGTTGGGGTCCCTGGGTAGTACAGTTAATGTGCTCAGCTGCTAACAAAAAGATTAGAATTTCAAATCCACTCAGGAGTACCTTGGAAGAAAAGGTCTGGCAATCTGTTTCTAAGAAACCAGCTTTAGAAAACCTTGTGGAACACAGTTCTATTCTAACACACATAGGGTTGCCATGAGTTTGAGTCAACTCAATGGCAACTGGTTTGTTTTAATCTGCTGCTAATCCCTTACAGTGAAATTCAGACTTTGGCTACGGTATAGTTCATCTCAAGAATATTTGGCTCTATCTTCTATAACATACTTTTCTCCTCATTATGTTCATGTCTATCTTTAAGACCTTGGGCATTTTTATAATATTTATAATAGCTTTTTCATTATTTAAGTCAGTTCTTTGTCTGTTTCTTTTTACTGTTTTCTCTTCTGACTATGGGTCAATTTTTCTGTTTCTTTTGTGTTTCATACATGTGTAGTAGTTTTTGATTAGACACTGTACTCTATTCATACAGGAAGTTCCCTGTTAATTAATCAGCTTGCTCCTTTTGATGTTTGTTTTTAAGCTTTTACATGGGGAGTCCTAGAGTAGCTTTCACTCTAGAACTACTTTATCCACTTCAGTAAGTTATGACTCTTCTGGGATCTCTCCTGAATTCCCAACATATTCAGTGAGGTGTGTATTACAGTCAGTGGGGACATGAAGTATTCCCAGATCTCTGTGAGCTCTGGGAATTCTCTGCCTTACAGCTCCCAGTTAGGTTGTTCCTTTTCCCAGATGTTGTTCTTTGCCCAGCCTTGTGGAATTTCACCCCATCCATGCATGGACTGGCATTCAGCTAAACACTGAGGGAACTCTATGTAGTTTCTGAAGCTGTCTCTTTGCCTTGCAAATTACAGCTGTCTTGACCTACCCTCACCCCCAACTACAATCTCTGTCTCCACAACTCAGTGAAACTGCCAGGCTCTGTTCTGGTCTCCCTCACCCTGCTATTGGATCCAGGAATTTCCTGCAGACAGAATCTAAGACCATTGTAAGGCTCACTTCACTACCTCTTGATCTGGAAACAGTCATTTCATATATTTTATCCAGTCTTCTAGTTGTTTATAGGAGGAGGGAAAGTCCCAAAGCAATTATCCCATCACAGGCAGAAAAAGGAGTTCACAGGTTTGGGATTTTAGTAAACTGAAATCAAGATCCACAGCATTAGATCTTCATGCTTCTAAGTTTCCTATTGGGAGCTGTCTGGTTTTCTTGTGTTCTCCCTCAGATTTACTGAGTAAATATGTCCTATTGGTTCTTTACCCACCCTCGCAAAGTCTCTATATTCAGGGTTCTAGTCATCTCACAACTTCTCTTTCCTTTTAAACTCAAAGTTTCTCCTACTGCTTTCAAAGCTGTCCCTCCCGCCTCCCCCCAATCTGTTTAGTCTTTGCCTGTGTTATTTGTAAAAGACTCTATATGTTGACAGGGGCAATGAACCTTCTCAAGCTACTGAGTCTCACTACCATCAGAAGCGACATTATCTATGACCTTGCCAAATAAAGAAAGAGCCAGTGAAAATGTCCAAAGATTGCCTGAATCTACCTGCCTTAGGACAGGCTAACAAAGTAATTTAAATAGCATAAGATGACCTTGACGCTACTCAAAGAATGCTTCTGATTCTGTATGTGTATGTGATATAAAGAAGGTGCTTACTTAAGGGAAAGAGGTGCCCTGGTGGTGCACTGGTTAAGGGCTCAGCTGCTAACCAAAAGGTTGGTAGGTTCCAACCCACCAATCACTGTGCTGGAGAAAGACGTGGGAGTCTGCTCCCATAAAGAGTACTGCCTTGGAAACCCTATGGGGCAGTTCTACTCCATCCTATTCCAACTCCCTAAGAGCTGGAATCAATGGGATTGGTTCTGGGTTTTTTGTTTGTTTGTTTACTCAAGGGAAAATGAGTTAATGTTTACTGAATGACTACTGAACTCCAGGCATTACACCAGAGATTGGCAAACTTTTTCTGTAAAGGACCAGACAGTAAATATTTTAGGCTTTGTGGGCCATAAGTCCTGTGTTGCAACTACACAACCTTGCTATTGCAGTGTGAAAAGAGTAATATGAAAATGGACAAGTATATATAAGTCATATACAAATATATATACAAATATAGGGGAGTTCTGGTAGCGTAGTGCCTAAGGTACCTGACTGCTAACCAGAAAGCTGGTGGTTCAAACCCACCAGACAATCCTTGGAAGGAAGATGGGACAATCTACTTCCATAGTGATACTGCCTCGGAAACCCAATGATGGGTCGCTATGAGTCGGGTCTGACTCGAGGGCACTTAACAACAACAATACAAATACAAACAAATGGGCATGACTGCGTTCCAACAAGACATATCTACAAAAACAGATAGTAAGTAGGACTTCGGTTAATAACTGTAATTGCCAAACTCTGCATTACAGTATATGCTATTAGGTACAACCACATGAAATGCAATATTAAACCGTTTTTGTCCTTAAAAAGTGGTGATTTCATATGGTTCAACCTAATACATTTGAACTTATGCCTAAGGCATTTGACTACTAACCAGAAGGCTGGTGGTTCAAACTCACCAGCCATTCCTTGGAAAGAAGGTGGGCAATCTACTTCTGTAGTGGTATTGCCTCGGAAACCCAAGGAGGGGTCACTATGAGTCCGATCTGACTCCACAGCAGTGAGTTTGGAGTTTTTGGTTTAATCTTCACGAAAGACCTTCAAGAGTGTTAACATTGCACCAATTTTCAGATCAGGAAATGGAAAGTCATATATTAAGTAACTTATCCAAATAATAGCAGGGGTTGTATTCAAAGAACTTGGGTTGCTTTACTTGCTTGTTATCTGTCTCTGTCTCATACACACATATATGGCAGTCAGTTCAGTGCTGCTCCTCCATCTCTGAAATCTGTTGTTCTACTTTCCATTAAAGAAATATTTAGTTTTGATTTATTTTTTTTATTACTAAGAAAATATCCTGATTCTCAAAAAGTTTAAAAAGTTATCATAATCATATAAATTTATTCTTAAAATGTTATTTTCATAACTGTCAGCATAGTGTAGTTCTGAACAATTCAAATGAGTGAATGTGTAAAAAAACACCACACCATGTTTGATCCCTCAGAGCACAGAAAGATGAGGAAGAAGAGTTTCCACCTTCAATACCTGAAATTTATAAAAGGGAGGAACACAAGTATAAAAATAAAAATGTGTTTCTTTCTTTGGGAAGCCATTTTTCACCATCCCCACTTGTTAGCAAAATTGGTTGCTCCCTTGTCTATAATCCCATTGCATATACATATAAACTTCAATTGTCATTGTTTATTCATATATCTGTCTCCCACTGTACTCTGCAGTCTCTGAGGAACATGACCTCATCTTTGCAACTTTAAGGGCCTGCACAGTTACTGGCCTATTAGAGTTGCTCCACAAATGTCAAGTGAATGAATAGAGAGATAGGTGAAAAATAATAACCAGAAATTAACTATATGTTAGACGTTCTTCTAGTATTGACTATTTCGATCTTCACAACAAGCCAAAGAGTAACTATTCTTTTAACTACTGACTCTTTTAATGTGTACAATAACTCCATAACTAAGCAGCCTTATTCTACAGTTAAAGAGACTGAGACCCAGAGAGGTTAATTAAGTTGTCTGCAGTTACTCAGATGATAAGTTATGGAGCCAGATGGGAGTAAGGAATACCAAAACCAAACCAAACTCACAGCTGTTGAGTTGGTTCTGACTCATAGCGACCCCTCCTTGGGTTTCCAAAGCTGTATCTCTATGGAAGTAGATTGCCCAGTCTTCCCTCCAAGGAGTGGCTGGTGGGTTTGAATCGCCAGCCTTCTGGTTAACAGTCAAATGCCTTAGGCACTATGCCAGAAAGGAGGAATAAAAGAAAGAATCAATACAATAAGGAAAAATATAAAGAATTTAAATAGAAGAATTGAAATATAAATGGATTTCAAAGAGGTTGGAGAAGATGGCACGGGAAGAGGGAGACATAAGCAAGATTTCTTAAAGAAACGTCTTAAAGAAAGGACTCAATTGTTGTACATATTCCAGGTGGAAGAAACAGTAGGAGTAAATAACACTGCGAGGGGAGAGCACCCAGCATATTTAACGAACAGCAAGATGGCTATTTAGCTAATGCTAAGGAATATGGGAGCTCTGGTAGCATAGTGTCTAAGGCACTTGACTGCTAACCAGAAGGCTGGCGGTTCAAACCCACCAGCCACTCCTCGGAAGGAAGGTTGGGCAATCCTACTTC
>NW_006921732.1:1381826-1402434 GCF_000298275.1 Orycteropus afer afer
CTACTTCTGTAGTGATACTGCCTCGGAAACCCAAGGAGGGGTCGCTATGAGTCGGGGCCGACTCGATGGCAAATAACAACAACAACAACAAGGAATATATGGTACAAAAGTCAATCATTCATTAAACAAATGTCTATTGAGCATATAACTCTGGGCCAGTATGGGAAATTTGAGACCAAAAAAAAAGGGGGGGGGGGAACTTGAATGACTATAAAAATATGTACATAAATAAGCAGGTATTGGCTTGTCATAGGTAAGCAAAACTGAATGCAATCATGTTGCACTTTAGAAACATTACCTTTGTATCAGTGGAGAAGTTGACTATAGTTGAAGGGAGAAAGTGGAGGATTCTGAGTTTAGTTAATAAGCCTCAGTGTTGTATGGTAAGTAGTGAGGGTCTGGGCTAATAACCATAATCACCAACCTCTGCATAATAGTATATGTAACTCCTATAAAATGCAGAGTCCAATCTCAAAAGAAAGTCCATAACTTGACCCTGCTAAACCTAACACATCAGGGAGAAGTTAAAGAAATAATTGGCACCTCATCAGAAGGCTCAAAGCAGATGACATTCATTCACAGATTCCTTTTTATAATATAAAAAATGAGGGACAAGGGTTTGGATTTTGTTTTATTTTATAGAAACATCATTGTGTAATGGTTTGTTTTTGACTGATCTCACATTTTCAACGTGAAAATATTTAATAAGTACTTTCTGACTCCTAATATTTGCACAAAGACCTCTGATTCTCAAATTACTAATTTCTCACATTGTGAGTTAGCATTCCTTAGCCAGTGATGGAACCACAGAAGACCACTAATAATGTTAGTCCCCCCCCCCAAAAAAAAGGGGCACACAACAAAAAAGTATAAAACGGGAATATTTTTCTCCCTTGTGTAAAACCTAAATGTTTAAAAGTACATATATTCAAATTATCTGCATTATTGTAAGGTGTCTAGGTATAATTCACAGCGTTAAAATTATTTCTACTCTCTGGAAACCAAGAGTGTTCTTGTTAAAGTATAAAATGAGATTTCTCCTACTTGTAACTCTTTGTTCTCACAGCTGAACTGTCACAGCCTGAAAACATCATTCCCCTACTGGTGAAACTTTAGATACCTATTTCCCTGGTGAAAGAGTGCAAAAGGAACTGAAAAAGTTATTGACAATTCATACAGTATCCCATACTCCATTAAAGGACAAATATAGGCAAAGAAAATATTTTAACTCCGAAGGGAGAGGGGGCAACAATGTTTTAATGATTGTTGACTTCACTGAGTAGCTTGAAAATGTCAAAAGACTGAAGTCTATCAAGTTCATAAGAGATTCAAGATTATACAGGGATCTAATTACACTATAAAAAGTCTATTTCTGTGTCCTGTTTGCTAAGTCAAAGGTTAACGAGAACTACGTTGAAGAAAAGATCTCCTGTGTTATTACAAAATATTTTTCATGCAGCGTAAAAACATAATAAAAAGTATTCAATCTAATTCCTCATTAATTTAAAAAAAAAACAGCTTTATTGTGACATACTATAAATTTCATTCAAGTGGACAATTTAATGATGTTTAATAAATTTACAGTTATGGTACCATCACCACAAACTAATTTCAGAATATTTCCATCACCCAAATCCATTAACTTTTTGATCAAAGATATTTCTACAAATTAGTGGAAGCCACTGGCATCTAAGTTACTGTAATATTCAAAGCCACACAAATTTCTGCAACTGAGAAGGAAAAGTGCAAACTAGCTCCACTTTTAATGACCTTTATAACCAATTCTCTACTCTGGCACTAGGAAGAAAATTTTCAGGTGTTTTCTCTGAAAGCTAAACCATTCTAAGGACTAAGTTATGGCACACAGTCTTGAAAAGAAATTAATTATATTTTTGTTGGTAACACATTTCAGGCTGTTTACACAGCTGACATTTCTCAGCTGTACTCAATTCATGCCCTAAGCTGTGAAGATTATCTTATTTTGTAGCAGATGCCTCCACTTGAGTGATTTCAATAAGTATTAAAACACTACTGCCTGCAACAATGTAGATTACAAGCACCAGCTTTATGAGTTCTATATAGTCCTCATTTAAAGGTTTTATGACATTTATTTGGCTAGAATCTCCTTAGATGACTACGGTTATAAGCCATTTTTGCCAGAACTCAAGCACTGGAGCTAGTGGATCTGGTGTGACACCAGTTTAAAGCAGCCTGGCCCTAAACATCTCTGTTGTAGCAAATCATGCAGCTCAAAGCAACATCATGCAAATGTGGCAACATTTGCTCTGGGGAGGTGTGGGCAGGCACTACTTCACAGGTTCTGGGACAAGGTGCAAATATGAATAATGAGGCAAAAAGAATCAAGCCTCTTAATGGGGATTCCCTCGTGTTTGCTGTGACTTAGATACAGCACCAGGTAGCATTACAGTCTTGGATACTGTGAGCTGCTTTCCTTATTTTCCTATAGCAACGAAACTGCATTACAACTCTGATAAAAAAACTAATTAAATGTTACAAAAATCATTAAAATATGACTGTCAACTCAATTCAGTGAGTTAGCATAGTGAAAGGTTCTATGCTACAGGAAAAAAAAATATATTTCATCAATTTTGCCTTAGAAGCTCTGGTAGTGTAGTGCCTAAGGCATTTGACTGCTAACCAGAAGGCTGGTAGTTCAAACTCACCAGCCACTCCTTGGAAGGAAGACGGGGGCAATCTACTTCCGTAGTGATACTGCCTCAGAAACCCAAGGAGGGGTCACTAAGAGTCGGGTCCGACTTGAGGGCACATAACAACAACAACAACAATTTTGCCTTATTACTTTTGGAACTTGCACTTGATAAGCCTGTTTCAGTCAGGGCTTCGAACTAGTCCCAAACAGGTCAGTTCATGGCTGACAGTGAAATCAGAACACAGTCAAATCTTTTAAGATTTAGGTTAAGCAGAACAGTAACTGGAATAGGAAAACCTGCTGGTCAAAGCTGTGTAATGAGAGACTTGGAAGAGACATAGTGAAGCTCTGAAGGAGCCTGATGCAAGAGACCGGATTATTGCCAGGACTGAGGAGATCGACACACATTCAAAGAGGTGTGGTCAGCCGCTATATTTGAGCAGGGCACTGTTGTTTCAGACTTTACAGTAAAGAGATTTGGTTGCTATGCAACTCACGCACTGACCCAGTTTTCTAAGAAGGAGATTAAGTTTTTAACAAGGCGTCAATCTATAATTTTTCCCATTTTGATCACTGTTCCAGTTCACCCACATTTTTGCTTTGTCATCCATGACTAAAATGGGAAGAACTGGTCTGAAGCTCCAATTTCAGTCTGGATTTTTGTAAGCGTGGTGTCCAAGAGCAGTCAGCTTTCCCAGTCCTGTGAGGGCCCACATATTTGGACTTTCTCTGTTACCTATGTCCTTGCTCTTAAAACCAGACAACTATTTTTGATTTCAATTTTTCATTATGAAAATTTAAAAACATATACAAAATTTGAGAGAATAGTATAATAAACTCAATGTACCCATCACCCAGCTCCATCAATGATCGAGTGATGACAAATCTGGAGAAGAATGTGCATTGTGCTTTTGTTGGGTGGAATGCTCTGTTGCTCTGTATATGTCTATGAGGTCATGTTGGTTGATTGTGTTGTTGAGTTCTTCTGTAACTTTGTTGAGTTTTTTCCTAGTTGATCTGTCCCTCCTTGAAAGTGTTGTGTTAAAGTGTCCTACTACTATTGTAGAGTTGTCTATTTTCCCTTTCAATTAATATTTGCTTTACATATTTTGGGGTATTTTCGTTGGGTGCAGAGATACTTATTATAGCAATGTCTTCTTGGTCAACTGACCCTTTCAGCGTCATATAGTGGTGTCCTTCTTTGTCCTTTATGCTGTTTTTCACTGTGAAGTCTATTTTATTAGAAATTAATATTGCCACTCCTGATCTTTTTTGGTTACCATTGGCTTGGTATATCTTTCTCCACCCTTTAACTTTTCATTTTTTTTATCTTTGTGTCTAAAGTGGGTCTCTTGTAGGCAGCATATCGATGGGTTTTCTTTCTTTATCCAATCTGCCATTCTCTTTCTCTTGACTGCTGCATTTAGTCCATTCACATTGAATTCATATCTATAGTTATAGGTATGAATCGATTGCTGTCATTTTATTGTGTTTTTTGTCATGTTGTTGGAGATTTCCTTAGTCCAAATACTTTTCTGTGCTGAGTTCATTTTGTTATTGAGTGTTTCCTCTCTCTTCTTCTTTATTGTTTGTTTTGTGCTTACTAAGCCCATAAATTTTCCTTCTTTCTGGGTTTGCTTATGTTGTTATTGTTGTTGTTGTTGTCGTTATGTGCCGTCAAGTCGGACCCAACTCATAGTGACCCCTCCTTGGGTTTCCGAGGCAGAATCACTACAGAACTAGATTGCCCAACCTTCCTTCTGAGTGGCTGGTGGGTTTGAACCACCAGGCTTCTGGTTAGCAGTCAAGTGCCTTAGGCACTACACTACCAGAGCTCCTGGGTTTGCTTATGGGGATAGTTCATTTTCTCTGTGGTTACCTTGGAGTGAATTTTTGTCTCTATGATTTTGGAACAGTCTGTTCCGTAAGGACATTGTCCTGTTTTCCTCTCCATTTGGAAGTTTTGCAGCTAGAACTTCTATTCCCTCTATTTGCTTTGTTGCTGATGTCGTGAAGTGATGACAAATCTGGACTTATCTATATTCCCACTGTTTCCCTCCATCCCACAGGTTATTATGAAGCAAATCTCAGACTCCGTTTCATTTAATTGAACCAGCCAATTCTTGCCTGTGCTTCTTTTTAGAGTTATCTTAATGTTAATTATTGTACTTACTATGACCAAGAACTCTCTCTATATATTATTGCTCATCCTCATAACAATGCTGCAAATAATGAGGTAACTAGGCTCAGATAATTTAAGTGATATGACCAGATCTTAATTATTTTATTCTATTAATGTTATTTCTTATAGCAGATACTTGGACATTACTGAAAAATTCTATTTTCTTCATGTCTCCTCAGGTAGAATATCATTTACAAACATTGTTCTTTTATTTTTATAAAAATAAATGAAGCACATTTATCAAATTCCTCACTATAAGAGGAAACAAACTAACAAACAAACAATAAAAACCCAACCATATCCTTACTCCTTAAAACCGAAAGCAAATCCACTGGTGTTAAATTGATTGCAACTCATAGCAAAACCTATAGGATAGAGTAGACATTTTCCACCTATTTCTTATTGAGCAACTGGTGGTTTCAAACTGCTGGCCTTTCAGTTAGCAGCCGAGTGCTTAACCACTGTGCTATCAAGGCTCCTTCCCTACTCCTTAGACACAGACTATTAGCCAGTAATTCTAATATAGTGGACAATGGTTAAGTGCTCAGTTGCTAACAAAAAGGTTAAAAATCCACAAAGTGACTACATAGGAGAAAGACCTGGTGATCTGCCCCATAAAGATTACAGCCTAGAAAACTGTGGGGCAGCTTTGTTCTGTCACATGGGTTTGCTATGAGTTGAAATAGACTTGGCAGCACCTAACAACAACCGTAATATCAATACTGAAATCAGCTGTTTAGAAATAAATATTAAGCACCTATGCAT
Organism: Orycteropus afer afer; assembly: GCF_000298275.1. Taxonomy (NCBI): domain Eukaryota; kingdom Metazoa; phylum Chordata; class Mammalia; order Tubulidentata; family Orycteropodidae; genus Orycteropus; species Orycteropus afer. The sequence continues at coordinate 1,387,445 of NW_006921732.1, forward strand.
AAATGACTTTTTTTCTGGAAGGGTTCAACATTTAAGAATCCAAAAAGTATTTTTCCAAAGGCATAATACTTAGATTATAGATAGAGTCATCAGACTAAAAGTAGTATCTATATAATCAGATTATTTATTTATTTATTTTCTTTCTTTCTTCCACAAAGAATTCTTTTATTTTAAAATGTATGGTGGTGGTGTTTGGAAGGGAGTAGTAGTTATTATCCAAACAGAAATAGAGTATTTATTAGAGAATATGAAAGGCTAATTCAATTCTTAGCCATAATCATTATTTGAGTATTTGTTACTACAAGATGTTTGCAAAGTTCCAATTTCTTTAATTATAACACTAACTTTCATTTAATTAAAAATTAGATTTAGCCTCAGGATACTTGAAACATTCTCATTTTTTATTAAAAAAAAAAAAAACTTATCTGATTAGAATAACCAAGATTATGGGTAAAAGTGACCAAAACTTCATTTCAATTGGCTTCTTTGTATGACAAAATTTACTCTCTTAGAAAAGAGTAATGACTATAAACAAGTAGGAAAGGTTTCAAATTTTATAACGGAAAAATCGCTGTAAATCAATATAACAGGTAAAAAATAACATACTAAATATTTATTTCCCAGATTTTTATGGTAGTTAAAATTGTAGGTATATTTAAGAATAAAGTTTTATTAATATTATCTGTAAACCTTACCTATTTTTAAAACATCAGTCTACCATGGGAAAAGTAATTTTAAAATAAAATACTTAGGTAAATATTAACATATCTATAATTTTAAGAAAATGATTTTTTGTTTTGAAAATTTCATTAGTAACACCTGAAAATATTCTTCTCAACAAGGAAAAATTTACATCAAAACAAGCAGCATCAAGTTCCTGCCACTGATACAGTTACATTACTACCAGAATGCTGATATGCTTGGCATTATAATGTCTGTTCTGCAAGTGAATCAAATTATTATGTCTCTTATTTTTACATTACTTGATTTATAAAATTCTTTCAATGGTACAAAGCATTTGATTTTGCTTATTACCACAGCCAATTAGACTGAAAGTGGCAAGAGAGAAAGATATAAAACTGAGAACATAACTGTCACTTACTGAGTCATCTGTGGCAGAAGTTGGCCAGCCCTCCCACAACTGATGGCGAACAGGGATACTTGTAAGGTCATACACATTTCTCTTTACCTATAGTAAAACACAGCACAATTAAAATAGAACTCCATATGATTTACGTGACAATTTATGTGAATTTATTTGACATACACTGGTTTTCTCTTTGTTTTACTCAAGCCAAAACAAGAATCTGAAACTAGGAAAACACAAGTTGGGGGAAAAGAAAGGTAAACCAAATTTAAAAGCAGATATTCAATGAAGGATAGATGAAATAACTGTTTAAGAAACATTTCTCATTCTCTTCCCCACCCCCACCCCCATTATCATTAGACCCCTGGCTAACCTTAAGTTTCTTTTCAGTCAAGAATCTTCAGGCACAGAGCTTACCCAGAACAGACTACAATGGTAAATTTTTATAATTTATTTAAGTTTTAAAATGTACAGTGATTCAAACAAAACATTTATTTCTAGTTCATTCCTGTGTGGGAGAAAAAGGGTGGTAGTTGGGGGCAGTGTAAACAGGGGGAAAAAAACCTTAAATTTTCTTTATATTTTTAGGTAAGTTTCAAAGACACGAAAACTTATCAATAAAGCGGCACCCACTATTTCTTTGAAATGATCTTAAATTAAAAACTATCGCAATGTAATATCTAGTAACATCAGAGCCTTCCATTAATATATTATTTAGGCCCTTCCTGAAAAGAAAATGCATTAATGATACTTTTAATTTTAAATGCTTTGAAAGATGAAAAATTATTTTTCCCAGCATGCCTAATTATACATTTCATTTTAAAAGAAGATAAAGTAAGTAATTATCAGAACAAACTTTTGGAAGTTTGAACTCTATTCCAGTACTTATGAAGTATCTTATCTTGCTTTTGTTTCTTTTTAAAATAGCTTATATGAATTCTATTTCATTCTTTATTTAGAAATAGAGTAAATGAAATGGTAAAAATAGATCATCCATCTTAACTCTTCAAGTTAGTTCGGTATTATTAGCCTATTGTAACAAATGAAACTAGCATTGAAACGTTGCACTTAATATGCTCTATAATAGGATTTCAGTATAAAAAACAAGCAGCATTCATTCATGTTTTAAAAATGCAGAAGTCTGAAGTATCATGTTGTCCAATTACAGCATTCCGTATCACATTACTCTTTATTATACATAAACAGATCTAAGTTATCCTTCCAGGGAAACAGAGATATATGTTCACTAGGGAAGAGAAAAAACAAAAAAACATGGAACTCAATCTATTTTTATCTCCAATGTACACCTGTGAAAAAAGATTTAGTAAATGAGAACAGAGGAGCTTGGGGCATTACTTGATCCCCACTCAAATGAAACAAACAGCTTTTCTTCAGAGGTTCTTAGCAATGGCCAGTCTACCATGCAGTATTTGATTTATAGTCAGTCACATCAAGTTTGGATAATTTTCATTAGTCATTAACAACCCAACAATTTAACCAGACACAAATGGCCTACTTCTTACCGCATGCACTAGGTGAGACTACTTTGTCGTGCTTAAATATTAGTGTGCTCTTTAGGAGAAAGGTGTTTTACAAACCCAAATGGTTAGGTTAATAAATGAAAAACAAGGGATAGTAGAGGGGAGTTTAAGCAGACTTTAGACTTCAATGGAAAGAATTCCTTTCTTAGAGTTATTTTTGAATTATGTTATCTAAATGTACCAAGCTTCATCAGCTATTTTTTGCAAAAGCAGGACAAATATTTACACCGTTGGAAAGGTGGGAAGGCTACCCCTGCACTGGACAGTATACACAAATACTCGAGTATATATAAACAAATAAGTTTGGAGTGGAATTCTTTAAATTCCACCTTAATTCCAAAATACAACAATATGGTATTATGATATAAACAGTATTTTTCCTCTTTCATTAACTCATCTGTAACTACACTGAACTGAATAACATTCCTTTGCTATTCTAAGCCTGAAAAGCATGTTCTGGCTATGTTGTTACGTTGGTATAAAGCACAACGCCAGACTGATGTGCTGAACAAAAGTGATCAAAGTTATAGTAATGTTAGACATTGCACAAGTATTTGGCTTCATTGTTCTCCCCAGAATGACATCTGTTAAGCAACTTGTCATAGAATAAACTGGTAAATGCAGACAGAACTTGGCTGAGAGGGCACCATGTAAAGAATATTAGGCAAATGTTTGATTGTTCCAACCCAAAAAATAAAATTCACTGAATATTCTGCAATTAAGCTGAAAGAATCTTGTGTTAAACCACTAAACAAAAATTTAAGCAAAAACAAATTGATTTTTCAAAATTAATTCCATGCTTATCAATGCTGTAAACATAGGCAGATTTTACCATAATAGAAACCCATGTAATGAGACAAAAGCTCAAAATGAGTGTGGTATTTTCTAATGGAGACATAAAAACTCCATTATCTTTACTGATGGTCACATTTAATTAAAATTTTAAGTTTTAATCCTATAGGGAAGGAAAAAAGTCCAAAATGCAATAAAGCAAAAATAAAATTTTACTATTCTAGGAAACCTGAATGAAAAATACAGCTATCTATAAAATGATGTAGATGAATATACGTTGTTGTTGTTGTTATGTGCCATTGAGTAGGACCCAACTCATAGCGACCCCTCCTTGGGTTTCCGAGGCAGTATCACTACGGAAGTAGATTGCCCCATCTTCCTTCCAAGGAGTAGCTGGTGGATTTTCTCAGAGAAGGATGGAGGAAAAGAGAAAGAACGAAGAGGGAGAGAGAGATTGAGATTGATTTACTTATTTTGACTGATTTGAGAGCACTTGATTTGAGAGGCAGAGAATACACACAGGCTGGGTTACTGGGGCTGGCGTGCCCAGCTGCCATTATTGTGCTGCTTCTGATGGAGTGTCATCTTTAGGAGTTAAGTTCCAGTTCAGGAAAAGTGGCACTTCACAGAGTAACATTTCCTAAGGTCCTTTTTGTCTTACAAAATTTCTTTGATCAGCATTGGCTCAAGATCATGCTGAACCTTCATAATCTTTTTAATTCTTTGCATGAAGCTCTAAATCGATGAGTTTTCAGGCTGCTGAACTATGCAAATGTTTCAATTAGTTCTGGAGGAATTTAATAAATGCTTTGATTATCTGCTGAACATTAAAATTATGTTACAAACTACACTGAATTTGGATCAAGAGTTCTAGACTGACAATAGATTTTCTAGCATTTGTTTTCTAGATTCTCCAAAAGATAATTTAAATTCTTCCCCATTGCTTCTGGTGCTTGTGACTATGAAAATATTATAAATCAGATTAACTTGAAATAGTGCAGAATTAAGATAGTACTAATTTCTTTCCTTTTATTTGCTTTTCATTATTAATAAACATCTATTTACATATCATACTTAATAGAAAAAGCTAAGCAATGATTTCCACTTCAAGTTTCATATTTCCTCAATGTCTCTGGAAATTTCAATGTTAAACATAGCACTGGGGAAGATTAGTTTATTATGAGCTGCTTCATATAAAACTATTTACATAAGATATTCATTTCCCCAAAAATTTTCTTTTGACTCACATTTGGCAATTATTTTATTTTAAATTATATTTTATCATAATTTCTCAAGATAAATAATTATTAGAAAGTTACTTTGACACAGGTTAAATTTTGAAGTTCACATTAGCCTCACATGAATTGCTTTAAGCAATTCAAATTGTAAAATATAAAACAGACTAGATAACACTGTCAACTACATAAAAATCACTCTTTATGATCAAATTATTGAAAACTTCAAGGAATTTTAAATATCATGCAGCTATTATCCATGTGAAAGTAGATTCTGATAATGTGGGGGGCACAAAGTTTGAGGTGTTGTGGCCTAATGAGAGGCAGAGAACTGTATTTACAGTCCTAATTCTGCCCAGCTATTTAACTGTGGGCAGGTTGGTGGAGCTTTTCTGAATCTTAAATTTACTCAATCTTGGAAGAAAAATTTAAAAGAAGATCTATCCTGAATTCCAAAGCTCTGAAATTCTATGATTTTATAAAAATATTGGAATTAATCCTAGATAGAGTGAAGGAAGAAATAAGTAAGACAAAGTAATGAGGGAACATTTAACACCAGGGTGGTTGGAGACTGGAATAAAAATAGTAAAGAGCTAATAAGTACAACAAAAACATCAAAAGGGAAAACTGCCAATAATTTCAGGTGAGAAATAAAGATATAATAAGCATATTAGGTAAAAATTATTCTTGAATGAAGCAAAGTCTTAGGTTTTATTTTCCTTCCACTTATTTTTTAAAAAATTATTTTCCTCACAAAATTTCATTTTTCAAAAAAGCCTGTCGCACTGGTTTCTCAAATTCCATCAACTAAATGGTATCAGTGAGGCTATAGCCATAAAGCTACTTAAGTGTTAATATTTGTTAGTTCTATTAGTTTATTTCAATATTAAAATTTTTTTTGAAATCTGGTCCATGATTCTTCACATATTAAATATTTTAATATAACTAAACAAACAAACAAACATAAATAAATTCATTGCCATGGACTTGAAACAGCTTTCACTCTGTTAGCACTCTAGTTGCTAGATTTTCAGAATTAATATGCTTACGACAAATTACAATTCTTACAAAAAGTACCCTGAAACTACAGACATCCATCTTCATTCTCTTATCAATCTTAGAACAAAAAGAATTCTGGTCATAGAACCTGAGCTTATAAAAATTTAAATATATCAAACTTTGAACTCCAAGCACTTCGTACTATCATATAAATGATGCTGTGGTTAAGAGGTTGCCAAATAATCCTGCCTTGAACAAAGAAGTGTTTGTGTGTGTTTAAATCAAAATAAGCCATATAGACTACGCTTAGTTCCAGTTTCCTAGCAATCAGTTTCTCTGAAAGGCTTACAGTTAAGAAACCAATCACTTCTGATTCACACTGGGTTTTGAACACCTACTTCATATCTAAGGCCTTTTCTTTTCCTTTTTTTTCCCCCCTAACATACTGTATAGGCATTGCAGTCGCACATAGATTGTTTCACTAAAATGCAAGTTAAAACCCTCCTAAAAATCCTCCCTGAACAAAAAAGCTTGAAACCGGATGGTGCAGGGGGAATGAGAAGGTGGCATCAGTAATCAAATGTTAATTAGCAAGCTTTTTTTTTTCTCCTTCCCCCAGGGTTGGCCTGTGTTGGAGAATTCAAATCAGAAATCAATGCTCCAAGTGTTTAACTATTACTTCTTCTCATTAACCATTTAAAAGACAGAGCGATTCTCTCCTCATAAAAACAGTAACTCGAGACATTTTTTCCAAATACCATCTTTCCAGAAAACAATGAAGATGTTGTTTCAAGAAAATTATAAAACTGAAGTTGCTTTCAATCAAGCTTTTAATTGACCATATTCTCTTTCAAGTATCTTTTGGTTCTAACTGATTTCCTCATTCCATCTGTAATTTAGTTTTGCTTTGTGCCATAATTAAAAACCTTATTTCACTTCTTATTTGAGTCTAAAGAAACCTGACAAATGGCATTTTAACAGATTACTGGATGATGATAATACAGCTAATCAAATATGGAAACTAGTCTGAATGCATATAGTTGGAAATTAGATTTTAGCTATCCTGAAAAACTACCAAGGCTGAGTTTTAACACTTTCATTAGAAACACGGTTAAACTCACATTTCCTATCCCGAAAGTTTGGTGTGGGTGAAAACAATATGAAAATTGCAAATCTAGATCACATTTAATGTAACTAACAATCATAAATTTTATTGAAATGAATTTATACCTTTAGCATGATATGGTTATTTTAGAGATTAAGCCTAAATTCTCTTATGATAAAAGAGAATTTTTAAAGTGCTCAGAAAATGTTTATAGATGAGCCAAATGCAGTATATTTCACTATTTGAAAAGAAAATCTTAAGAGTATTTTCTCTCTATATATATAGATGTTTAGGAAAGTTGTGAAGTCGTAGAACTTGAAAATATAAATGAATAAAAGGAGACAGCTGTTTTTCTACAACAGTGATCCTCAGAGTGGTGCTGGGACCAGCACAGCAGCATCACCTGGGAACTCTTCCTGGGCCCATCCCGACCGACTGTACTGGAAATTCAGGGCCACAATCTGTGTATTATCAAGACCTCTAGGATTCGGAAACAAGCACAAGTTTAAGAAGCACTGTTTCAGGATAAGTGAGTTACAGACTCTTCCAGATGCCCATGTCTCTCTAGTTTACTGATTTTACAGTTCTTTCAATTTTCTGCCTAAGGTAATCAGTCCCTTCTGAGAATGAATATGATTAATAATTATTTGTTACAGAAATTCTAGAAATGCTGTAATTTTGTTTGGATGGTAAAATGATCTCTTTTAGTCTAGGAAATTAAATGAAGGAAGATGCCACCTCATCTCTACAGACTTCATAGCATTCTTAGATTGAGCCTAATTTCTGCTAATTGGAAATCTTCATTATCTTCTGTTTTTCTGCTCAAGGCTTATGTGTGGTTGTTCTCTGGCTATGACATCTATTTGGACATTCCAGTGAAACTGCAAATCCAGTAAATGATCTATTGGTCAAACTAAATACTTGGAAGACACCCGTACACATCAGCTAAACTGAAGAAATGTCCCTAACCACCAGAGTAACACCAGAACTGTGTCACTCATATGTTTGAACCATATGAAAGACAAAAGTTTTGTGTTTTTTGCCTTTCCTATAGGCTGGCTGAAACAAGACTCAAAGGAAAAACAGTGAGAGGTTAACCTCTTGTCAGTCAGTCAAGACCCTGTCCTGGAGGGCAATACTTCCTCTCTGCACTTTATGGAAACAGTGAGGGGGCAAGGTTTTTCCAATTTAATGACCTAATAAATACTATGGTAGCAAACATTTTTTATTGCCTTCTGTGAATATAACAGCAACTCCATCCAAATCCACTGCCATCAAGTCAATTCTGACTCATAGTGATACTTTAGGACAGAGGAGAACTGCTTAAACCTTAGGACTAGAATTTCCAAGGCTGTATCTTTAAGGAAGCAATTGCCTCATTTTTATCCAGAAAAGTGGCTGATGGGTTCAAATGGCTAATCTTTTCATTAGCAGTGAATGTCTTAACCACTACACCCCAGACCTCCTTGAATAAAACAGCAGTCACTCAATAAATGCTTTTTGAATATCATCAATTGGGAAGTCAAGCAAATGAATCAATTAATAATTCTTTCCAGAAAGAAAAATGTCAGTTAAGTCATAGGTCAATATTAGAAAGAACAGGAAGAACTATAAGAGGATATTTAGAAGTTTTACTTTAACCTAAAACCATTTAAAAAGTTCAACTTTATGTAGTCCTTCAAAGATTGGTCACATAAACTAAAATATACATAGTATACCAGAAATACAATGACAGAAGCAGTGAACTAGTGAATCTTAAGTACATGTTGTGTTGTTGTTATTATGTGCCGTCGAGTCGGACCTGACTCAGCGACCCCTCCTTGGGTTTCCGAGGCAGTATCACTACGGAAGTAGATTGCCCCACCTTCCTTCCGAGGAGTGGCTGGTGGGCTTGAACTGCCAGTCTTCTGATTAGCAGTCAAGTGCCTTAGGCACTATGCTCACCAGAGCTCCCTCTTTAAGTACATATTTGTGCATATAACCTTGTATTTAGCTACTAGAATATTCATTATAGTCTTGTTTATCGTCACACATGAAAACCTGTCACAATCAAATATCTAATAATAAAATAGCTAAATAAGCAAATGAAATATTGTGCTGCCATTAAAGTGATGATGTGGAATAGGGCTCAGCAAACTGCAGCTCACAGGTAAAAATGAGCCACTGCTTGATTTTGTAAATAAAGTTGCACCGAGACACAGCTACTTCCATTTGTTTACATATTGTCCATGGCTGCTTTTGTACTACCATGGCAGAGCAGATGCAACAGAGACTACATGGCCTGCAAAGCCTAAATTATTTACCTGTCCTTTCAGAAAAAAGTTTGATGGCACCTGATTATAAGAATATTTAATAACATTAAAAGCAATTACATGATGTTCAAGAAAAACAGATTACAAAATTATGTATATTTCTAATTATTAAAAAGTTATATATAGATATACTACATGAATACATAGGGAAAAAAAAAAAAAGACAACAAATATTGAAATTTGTTCTCTCAAGTGTCATAGGATTAGGCATTTGACTGCTAACCAGAAGGCTGGCGGTTCAAACCCACCAGCCACTCCTCGGAAGGAAGGTTGGGCAATCTACTTCTGTAGTGATACTGCCTTGGAAACCCAAGGAGGGGTCACTATGAGTTGGATCTGACTCGACAACAGTGCTTATAAGTTTCTATTATTTCTGTAAGGAGCTTTGGTGGCACCATGCCTAAGGCATTTGACTGCTAACCAGAAGGTTGATGGTTCAAATCCACCAGCTACTCTGTGGAAGGAAGACAGGACAATCTACTTCCATAAAGACTTACCACCTTGGAAACTCCATGGGGATCACTATGAGTCAGAATTGACTCGGTGGCAGTGGGTTTTTTGGTTTATTATTTCTGTAATAAGAAAAGTGGCTTTAATTTGTTTCCCCCAAAAGTTAAAGAAATGAGAGGAAGGAAAGAGAAAGGCAACTAGACATTTATTGAGCATCTTCCATAAGCCAGGAACTAGGTTTTATGTTACACTATCACACTGACAATAATCTTTTTATACTATTATCACCATCTTACAAATGAAGGACCTGAGGCTCAGAGACGATAAATTTTTCCACCTAGTCTAGATTTTTTTCATGACAATGACATATCTTCCCTTAGCCTGAACTTCCTCTCCTGTAAGGGGATTCTAATAAAGTATCTTTAAAATTGTTTTCCACTTGATACTTCTATAATTAAATGTGTAAGAATTTTCAGTGAGATTATTTACATTTACTCTAAACAGTGGTCATTGAGTGGTAACATGAGAGAGAGAGTGACCAACCATAGGCACAGCTCTCTGTCATGAGAGCAAGTGAGTCTTTTCACAGCTGTTCTGAGGCAACAGGCACTGAAGAACAGTTAAAGGCTGTCAACTTTTTATTTTTAAGTCCTGGAAGCAACAACTGTCAGAGGAAACGGCAACTTGTTATTGTTTCAACAATTGAGAGCTGCCTTCACAGTAAAAGGGCAGTTCCTGGTGTCACATACAGCTGGGTAAAAAATAGCAAAATTTTTTTCCAAGGAAAAATGAGTGAAGGTAAAGGAGAAGAACATAATAAAACAGTACATAAACTTTATCATGTGATGGTTAGCAAAAGCTCTTCCTTTTAAAAACTATTTGAATTTCCCTCATGCCATGTTAATATAAAGTCTTGGCTGTAAAAGAATATGAAGACATTCACACTATGGGCCTGTTTTAACTTTGCCAATGTACAGTAAATCAATTATAACCTTGTTATTTCAGTTTCCCTCGCTCAACAGTTGGGCACCCTTGCCAACTCCTCTCTACGCTTTTGATTTAGATAAGTGAAACTTTGATCAGAGACAATTAACTGTGTTTCATTTGTGATTCCTATAAGTTCTAAAATGAAAGTGCATTTATAGAAACATGATGTGATGCAATGCCATTAATGTACCATGACAATTTGTTCTTTACAGAACTGCATTTCCTTCTTCATTTTCATTTCACATGTGTTAGCGCGCGCGCGCACACACACACACACAAAGACACACAGAGAAATTACTCTATGTGCCTAACTGTCATTGCATTATTTAAGGCCTAAGTCAGGATGATAATAAAGATTTTTAAAAGAGTTTCTTAATCCACTTCTTTTTTCTTCATAAAGTGCCCCCCAAGACCATTACTTCTGTAGCAAATCTCAAAATTAAAAAGAGGCTGGCAATCTTAGTGTTCAGACATGTTTACGTTTGCTTTACTGTTTTCTGTTTCCTATCCATGACTTTGCCTTTCTCTGAAATGCTGAAAAAAGCGGTGGGAACCATTAGCAATGGATCCTCAGTCTATAATCAGGTCTCTCATAATTTTTTCTTGTTAACAAAAAAATGCAAAAAACAAAGACAACAAAGGGACTTAGTGTTGGGGTCTGCCATGAATACTGAAGTGGTCTGGGGGTGTGGCTCATCAAGTGAAAATAAACCATTCAAGTCACCCACATCAAGGAGAAAGTTTGGGAACAACTAGGCCAGTGTTTGCATTTCGGGCTGGGAGTCAGGAGAGTTGCTTTTCCCTTCATTCTGCTTTACTAAGGCACCAGAGACAACCTACTTAACCTCTCCTTTAGGAAATAAGAAGAAAGCTCCTCCAGAGAACAGCTCTGAGAGATACCTAAAACTTGCTGCTTTCCAAGAGCAGCTTTCAGCATCATTCTGTCTATGAGATAGGAGGATGGATGTGAATGAAAGGGCAAGGAGGATATCTTAAGCAGCTACTTTAGCCAAGAGCAAAGTTGTAATAAGAGGATAAGCACCAGAATTAGATATATTGTTAACCTAATGCAAATGAAATAAACCAGTTACATACTGGTTCCAAATGGCAATTTAACTAGTATCATCAATGTGAATTGACACTATGAACCAAAGTCTAATAGTTCACACCAAACTCTCCCCAAGGACTGTTGTTGCCAATGGTCAGAAGCTCCATACAACTGACTTCTAATTAAACCAGTTAAAATCCACACCCAAGGCTTTCACTGTTAGGATTGGCTCCAAAATGTGGTTATAGTTATTTTAGAAAGAAAAATACCTGGAATGACCCAGCATTTCTATTTAATGTCTTATTAAGAAAAAAAAATTCATCACATGAATCATTAAATAAGGAGGCATTTTAAATAAATTGCCTGTCTCCTGTTTTTTTTTTTTTTTTTTAATTACTCCTATTTATTCATTAACAAAGCTGTTCCTTAGCTCATCCCTGCCATAACCTACTCTATTCAAAACCATATGGGAAAGGACATTAAAAAACCTCCACAAACCATGGACTTCTGGTATTAGTGCTACACACTGCATACCCCTATTCATTATTCTACCTCCCTTGTTTAATCTATCATTAAGATTCAGTGACCCTACACTAAATTTAAAGCAGATCCTTCCTTCCTCCCATGCCTAAATTCACATACTTTTCTAGTTGGGGATGCCCTCAAGTATTAGCAACTCTATGGGGTTTCTCTAATCTCAGCTCTGAACTATGTCATGCTATAGAACCCATAAATTGCTGTTTTACGTCTCTAACTATGGAGGATTCCATAAAAAAGAGCCACATAATTTACTTAATAAGATAAAGGGGGGAAAATCACCATTTATTAAGTATTTTTTCATTGTATATAGTAAAAGGCACACAGAGACACTGTCATATGTTGGGTTGTCTTAAGAGTGGAGAGTATGCAAAGGCCTTAGTTCAATTGTATTCATCACACAATTCAAAGTTTTGAATGATGGTGAAATTGCCAGGTACTAACTATCTTAATACATGAAAAAAGAAAGGAAAAATAAAGCATTGATTTAAGTACACAGTCAGTAAAACAATCATTTTGGGGAAAAGACATTTCAGAAAGTTAGAAAAGTTACATTTCTAGAACATATTAAACTTCATTTTCAAATTACAAACAAAAAACCAAATGTATAATGGAGAAAAATAAAGGGTAAGAATTGAGTATACAGTGGTTGACCAGTACTGTCTAATGGAATTTTCTGTGATAACAGAAATGTTCTCTATCTGTGCTGCCCAACAGGGTAGCCACTAGCCTCATGTGGCTGTTGAGTTCTTGAAAGGTGGCTAGTGTATCTGAAGAACAGAATTTCAAATTTTATTTACTTTCAATGAAATCTAAATTTAAATGTGACTAGTCACTACTCCACTGGATGGTATTTGAAGATGACTTAAAGAAAAAGAGCATATATAGCTACACAAAGAATAACATTGATAAAAATGCATCACCTCATTTGAATGTTTTATAGTGTTTGAAACATAAAAGTAATAATATTGTGCTGAAAATTACTTTTCACACATATATTTTAAAGTTGTCCAAGAAAAATCAATAAAAACTACATGGTTTTATCTCTAAATTAAAAAAATAAAACACAGAATATTTGTAAATGCTACCTTGAGAAAAAGAAGTGAGTAGTAATGGGTCACATTATGATCACTGAGTACTCAAGGTAGTTTTTAGCTAGTTGCTGTTGAATCAGCTCCAATTCATGATTACCTTATATACAACAGTAGTAATAATAATAAGAAGAAAAACCAAACTCACTGCTGTTGAGTCAGATCTGACTCACAGCAACCCCTCCTTGGGTTTCTGAGGTGGTATCTCTACAGGAGCAGATTGCCCAATCTTCCTTCTGAGGGGTGGCTGGTGGGTTTGAACCACCAGCCTTCTGGTTAGCAGTCAAATGCCTTAGGCACTATACTACCAGAGCTCCCTATGCCACTACATGATCATTGGTATGTTTGATTCTTGTGCTGATTGTGTCAATCCATCTCATTGAGACTTTCTCTTGTTTTCATAGATCTTCTACTTTGCTGTCATTGTTGTTAGGTGCTTGCCAAATGGGCAAGAAGGTTCCATCTTCTGACCTCCTCTAACCACACAAAAGGAAGAGAGAATCACCATCAGTGGCCCAAGGCCTATTCCTGCAAGGCCAGACATGCTACCTTCCCTCTAGCCCTTTCACCAACCATTCCTCCCGCTACACCCACCACCTCTCTGCTGGGTTCGATAATTCACTGCAGTAGCCACACAGGACTCACAGATTATGAGATTTATTAGGGAAGCAACAGGCTACAATTCAAGTTCAGAAATGCACTCAGTCTCTTGCAGCCGGTCATCTCACTCAGCAGCTGGCAGTTTCAGCAGCACATCACTTTCTCAGTAGTGCATGTCTCTTGCGTCTTTCTCTCAGGAGCCTGTGTCTCTCATGTCTCTCAGGAGTGCATTTCTCTCAGCAGCACGTCTTTCTCAGCTAGCAGAGAGACTCCTTCTGCCTCTAGGAGAGCCTAGCAGAGTGATCAAACTAACCTGCCTTTTTGAGCCTGGCAGAGTGACCAAACTAACCAATCCCAACATCAGAATTTTATACACCTGAGAGAGAGTGAACTTCCCAGAAGATTGCTCTGAGGCACTCCCAACAGAAATATTCCAGGTGGATAACTTTAACAATCAGGAGCTACCCAGTTGCTCATGGCAAATTCCACCACAGAGTTTACAAAGACTTACGGCTAGCAAAGCCATTCCAGGTAATTTACTATACCGTAGTAGCTCTGACTCATAGCTACCCTATGTGCCAACAAAATGGCACACTATGCAGTCCTGTGCCATCCTCACAATCCTTGTTATGCTTGAGCCCATCTTTGCAACCACTATGTCAATCCGTTTCATTGAGGGTCTTCCTTTTTTTCACTGACCCTCTAACTTTACTAAGCATGATATCCTTCCCCAGGAATTGGTTCCTTCTGTATCATGACCAAAGTAGGTAAGACGAAGTCCGGCCATTCTCGCTTGTAAGGAGCATTCTAGCTGTGCTTCTTCCAGGATAGATTTGTTTGTTCTTCTGGCAGTCCAAGGTATTGTCAGTATTCTTCACCAATACCACAATTCAAAGGCATCAACTCTTCTTCAGTCTTCTTTATTTATTGCCCAGCTTTCACACACATAAGGCGATTGAAGATACAATGGCATGGGTTATGTTCACCTTAGTCTTCAAAGTAACACCTTTGCTCTTTAACACTTTAAAGAGGTCTTTTATAACACATTTGCCCAGTGCAATATGATGTCTGATTTCTTGCCTGCTGCTTCCATGGTTATTGACTGTGGATCCAAGTAAAATGAAATCCCTGACAACTTCAATCTTTTTTTAAAATTTTATTGTGAGTTGGGTGAAAATTTACAGAGCAAATTCATTTTCCATACAT
>NW_006921732.1:1403481-1407664 GCF_000298275.1 Orycteropus afer afer
GTATTTACAAAGGGGTTCATATTTGTTGTTTGTACTGCCCATGTAACTCTCTCTGTCTTTCTCATCCTCAATGCTGCCATATTGGTCAGTTCATACACATTTTGTTTCATGACACTGACTGCAATTCACCAGTGTTAACAGCTTTCTTCTTGGTACAGTGACTCTATGTATTCTTTCCATCTTCTTTTGATGCTTCTTGCATTGTTCAATATTTTGCTCAGAGAATCTTCAATACTGCAACTTGAGGTTTGAATTTTTTCTTCAGTTCTTTCAGCTTCAGAAATGTCAAGTGTGTTCTTCCCTTTTGGTTTTCTAATTCTAGGTCTTTGCACATTTCATTATAATACTTTACTTTGTCTTCTCAAGCTGCCCTTTGAACTCTTCATTTCAGCTCTTTTATTTAATCATTTCTACCATTTGATTTAGCTCCTCTCCATTCAACTGCAAGTTTCACAGTCTCTTCTTACATCCATTTTGGCTTTGTTTTCCTTTTCTGTCTTTTTAATGACCTTTTGCTTTCTTCACATACGATGTTCATCTGGTCTTTGGTCATTTGCGTTCAATGCATCAAATCTATTCTTTAGATGGTCTCTAAATTCAGGTGAGATAAAATCAAGGTCATATTTTGGTTCTCATGGACTTGCTCTAATTTTCTTCAGCTTCAACTGGAACTTGCATATGAGCAATTGATGGTCTGCTCCACGTCAGCTCCTAGCCTTTTCTCACTGATGATATTGAGCTTCTCCATCACCTCCTACCATTGATGTAGTTATTTTGATTCCTGTGTATTCCATCCAGTGAGGTCCATGTGTATACTTACCATTTATGTTATTGGAAAAAGGTATTTGCAATAAGTCATTGGTCTTGCAAAATTCTGTCCTGCAGTCTGTGGTGTCATTTCTATCACCAAGGCCACATTTTCCAAATACCAGTGATTCTCCTTTGCTTCCAACATTCACATTCCAATCACCAATAATTATCAATAAATCTAGATTGCATGTTTGGTCAATTTCAGTCTGCAGAAGCTAGTAAAAATCTTCACTTTCTTCATCTTTGACTTTAGTGATTGGTGCCTAAATCTGAGTAATAGTAGTATTTATTGGTCTTCCTTGTAAGCATATGGTTATTATCCTATCACAGACAGCATTGTACTTCAGGATAGATCTTGAAATGTTCTTTTTGACAATGAATGTGTTGTGACTCCTCTTTCAATCTGTCTTTCCTGGCATAGTAGACCATATAATTGCCTGATTCAAATGGTCAGTACCAGTCCATGTCAGCTAATTAATGCCTAGGATATTGATTTTTATGTGTTCCATTTTATCTTTAACAACTTCCAATTTTCCTAGATTTATACTTTGTATATTCCATGTTCCAATTATTAGTAATTGATGTTTGCAGCTGTTTCTTCTCATTTTGAGTCATGCCACATCAGCAAATGAAAGCTCCAAAAGCTTTACTCCATCCAGGTCATTAAGGTCGACTCTACTTTAAGGGGCTCTGGTGGTGTAGTGGACAAGGTACTTAACTGCTAACCAGAAGGTCAGCGGTTCAAACTCACTGGCTGCTCCACAGAAGGAAGACAGAATGATCTACTTCCATAAAGATTTACAGCCTCAGAAATCTAATGGGGGTCACTATGAGTCAGAAATGACTCAACAGCAATGAGTTTGGTTTTAGTTTTTTACGTTGAGGAGGCAGCTCTTCCCGAGTCGTATTTTGAATGCCTTCTGACATGAGGGGCTCATCTGCAGGCACTATATCATACAGTATTTCACTGTTATTAATAAAGTTTTCCAGTAATATATCAGACAATGTTTCACTGCTATTCATAGGTTTTCAGTAGCCAAATTTTTCAGAATGGATGGCCCTATCCTTCTTTCCAGTCTTTCTTAGTCTGAAAACTCTACTTAAGCCTCCCCACCATAGGTGACCCTGCTGATATTTGAAATACCAGTGGTATAGCTTCCGCTATCACAGCAACCTGCAAGTCACCACAGTACAACAAAATAACAGATGAGTAGTAGATCTTCTATTTTAGACAAGGTGGAACCTGAATGAGAAAGTCTAAGTTCAAGAAAGAGATTTCCAGGCAGGAAAACATGAAATGCAAAGGTTCTATAAGGTGATAAATATATATAATGCTTTACACATTGACATATTCAATGACTCTTTTATGCTTTTTTTACAGATGACAGTAGGACTCACAAGGAAATCTAAGAGGCTCTGAGGTAATTTCTCTTTTTTACTGTACTAATGATGTTTCCCTAAAAGCAAAAAACTGGAAAAGTTTGTTCTTTTTCAGTAGATCTTCAGCACTGAAGAAACGTTATCCCCATTGTTCACTTAATTTGGCTGACTCTTCCTTCATAGATTTGAGAAGAGCTTTAGTTCAATTATATGAAATAATCATACATCCCAAATTACTGTCAGGTAAAAACTAATAAAGTTTGCTATACTGATCACTGACTCAAAGGGATATTTCAGAGATTCTGATCAAAGATAGCTTGTCTTCAAACACATTTGAGTGTTGCTTGTTTCCGTTCAAGTGAATAGATAGTCATGCATTCCAAAATAAATGCATTAGATCCTATTTTATTTTTTCCATGTTTTACCACATTATCCCAGCAATGAAGAAATCTGATGTCTATCCATGAGAATTATGGCAGCCTAGCCAATACTGAGAGCCATTTATTTTATAACATCATTCTCTGACACTCCAACATTACCAATCTTTTTTTTTGCTATATACTGCAGGGGGACAGGGGGGTTAGGAATAGCTATTATGGATTGAGTTATGTCCACCAAAAATATGTTGAAGTTCTAGCCTCTATACCCATGGAAGAAGCACCAGTCGCACAATAGTTAAGGAATTCGCTGTTTATCAAAATGTCAGGGGTTGGAACCCACGAGCATCTCTGCAGGAGAAAGATGCGGCAGCCTGCTGCCATACAGATTTGCAGTCTTGGAAACCCAGTGGGGAAGCTCTACTCTGTCCTGTAGGGTCACTGTGAGTCAGAATTGACTTGACAGCAGTGGGTTTATTTATACCTGTGGATATGATACTGTTGGAGATAAGGTTTTCTTTATTGTGTTAATGAGGTCATATTCAAGTAGGATGGTTCTATAAAATGATGTTATAAGTCACCTGAGTTATAAAAAGAGCAGAACAGACACAAAGATACAAAAACCCGAACCAAACCTGTTGCTTTCGAGTCTATTCCGACTCATAGAGACTCTGTAAGACAGAGTAGAACCATAGGTTTCCAAGGCTGTAACCTTTATGGAAGCAATCTGCCATCTTTCTCCCATGGAGCTGTTGGTGGGTTCGATCTTCTAACCTTTTGATTAGCAGCCAAGTGCTTAAGCACTGTACCACCAGGGCTCCTTATAACGGCCATATTGTATTTGCTTCTGAGTTTGCACTGCACAGAGCTTTGAGTTCCTTTAAGTCAATAATGTTGTGTCTTTGTGCTTGTTTTGCAGAGGTTAAAAATTGGTAATTACAAAACTTTTTTTTTTTTGGCCACCACTTTTGACCCCAAAACGTTTTAAATTTGAATTGGTTGCTAGCATTTAAAAATTAGAAGATTTCACATTAGAAGCAGGATTCCAGCTTCTCTCAAAGAGTCAGAAAATTCTGGCAACACAGAGCCCTAGCTTCCCCATAGCAGCAATCAGCTATTCTGGAGTAGCAACTGCCTCTGTAGATAGGCATGCTCTCTAGTTTGCCACAGTCACTAACATCCAATATTGCTTCCTCAAGACTAAGTAAGGCTGAATGTCATTTGGCTATCATGTTTCACTCATTTATGTTACCTGTCTCCTTGCTGTAGGCATTCATTTGAAATTGCTGTTCTAGTGACTATAAGAGACCTTGGAACTTAAGCAATGCTTATATATATATATTTATTATGATTTGGGTGAAAGTTTACAGAGCAAATTCACTTTCCATACAGTAGTACACACATGTTGTCTCATGACATTGACTACAATTTACCTCAATGAAACAGCTCCCCTCCCACTTCCTCCCAATAGTTACCACTTCCCTGTGTCCATCCCTCCATGCACTCCTGCTCTTGAACTGTCTCCCTGTGCATAAACAGCCCTTCTTTCTCCCATGATTGTTCTCTCCAAGGAGTGTATCTACCTCAGGTAAATGTTCAACTAATATGCCTGTCTT
>NW_006921732.1:1409084-1410287 GCF_000298275.1 Orycteropus afer afer
GGTCCCAAGCCCACACACCTGGGAATTCTTACAGAACATACAACTACACTTGTAAAACCATTGTCTGCCAGCCCTACATGGTCTTGAGTACACTCCTGGCTGCACAGACATACCTAATAGTTCAGCCTGTCCACCCATCTAACCACCTGTATACCTGTGTTTGCCTTCACTGACAATGCAGTAGTGTAAGTGCAAAAGGGTTCATCTTTGTTGTCTGCACCTCCCATGTACCTCTCTGTCTTCCTCTTCCTCACTGCCACCATGTTGATCACTCACATTTGGTACATTGCCCTTCTCTTCACCCAAATCAATACTTATCTCGATCTGTCTAACAGTGTTCCCTCTCCTTCCCTCCCACCTCTGGTAACCAACAAGGAAAATTTCCTTCCATAGGTAAACCATTCCTTGACTTTTATAATAACAGACTAATACAATATTTGTCCTTCTGTGATTGACTTATTTCACTCAGCATAATGTCCTCCAAGTTCATCCACATTATGTGGTGTTTTGCAGATTCCAAGTTCTTCTTTACGGTTGCATAGTAATCCATTGTGTGTATATACCATAGTTTGGCTATCCATTCCTCAGTTGATGGACACCTAGATTGTTTTCAACTTTTTCCTATTGTAAATAGTGCTGCGGTGAACATGAGTGTACATAGTCCTTGTCATGGCTTTCACTTCTTTAGGATATATACTTAATAATGGAATGGATGGGTCAAATGGTATTTCTAATTCCAACTTTTTAAGGAATCACCACACTGCTTTCCATAGTGGTTATGCCATTTTACAGTCCCACCAGCAGTGTATGAGAGTCCCAATCTCTCCCCATCCTTGCCAGTATTTGTTATTTTCTGTCTTGTTGAACTTCACTGCTAGTGCTGAGGCAAGACGGTATCTTGTTGTTTTGATTTGCACCTCTCTAATGGCTAATGATCGTGAGCATTTCTTCACATGTTTGTTGGCTGCCTAAATATCCTCCTTGGTAAAGTGTCTATTCATGTCTTCTGCCCATTTTTTAAATGGATTATTTGTCTTTTTGTTGTTGAGGTGTTGGAGTTTTCTATAAATTCTAGAGATAAGTCCTTGTCAGATATGTCATTGTGGAATATTTTTTCCCAATCTGTAGGTTTT
This sequence comes from Orycteropus afer afer, assembly GCF_000298275.1. NCBI lineage: Eukaryota > Metazoa > Chordata > Mammalia > Tubulidentata > Orycteropodidae > Orycteropus > Orycteropus afer. Next base: position 1,410,218 of record NW_006921732.1, read on the forward strand.
CTTTGGGAGCTCTGGTATCATAGTGGCTAAGGCATTTGACTGCTAACCAGACAGCTGGCGGTTCAAACCC